>NC_133769.1:308730113-309030113 GCF_003597395.2 Chelonoidis abingdonii | reverse complement strand
AGTTTTAGAATTTTAAACTATTGGAAGACTTGGTTTCATAAGGCAGAGTCCCCACATCTTTATCAATATTGTAGGAGGAGATTACTGAAATACTTAGTTATCTGAATGTATTTGTGGGCACAATCACAGTACTTGTTGTGCTATGATATCTTTCTATAGCAGAGACAAGATTTCTGGGAGAGACTTAAAGAAAAGTAACTAATAGGCAATTCAACCTTTTTAGCACTGATGTCTGAGAGCATCTTAGGTTAATATTTCCATGAATTATGATGAGTCAACTGGGAAGACACGTGGAACAGGCATAGAATATTTTCCATATGCTCAATAGGGTTGTATAAATATTTTAGCTACCAAGCTGGGAATATTTACAAACTGAAATGTTTTTGACAGACCTAGAAAAACAGAAATTAGAATAACTAAAGTACCTTGTTTGTTACAAAAAGGCACGGAAAAGTAACCCAGCGAGACACTGTGTGGCTCTCATTTAAGTGTGGATTATCTTGCTTTCATTTCAAGGGCTGTTCAAGAATGAGGCAACTAGTTTATTACCACACCAATTCCCAAGGAAATAAATATATTCGACAATACAGACTTCCAATTATATAAAGTGTTCCAGAACCAACACATCCATATCGAAAATTATCCCCAGTAATAAAAACAGGCTACTAAGTTTTTCCCTTATTTTCATGTTTTTCTATTTATGGGAATAAAACATTTAATCTGAAGATAGAAGGTAGACAGTAAATTGTCATTTAGCTGCTCAGAAATCAATTTACAAGATGAACTGCTTAAAAATCAAGCAGAACATAAAGGCAACTATGTTCCTAAAAAGGATTAGTTGAAGTAAACATCTGGGATTTAAGTGAGGTATGAACAGCATCCTTTAATTTTTGGCTTGATCTGTTGTGAAGCAATGGTAATTTTGAAGTTGCACCCAAAACAAACAAAATACACATGTAGATTTCAGGAGCAAAAGAAAAAAATATGGACTAAACTCCAGCTAGCCCAGTGCTTCAAGGGATGACCACACTGCTAAGTAAGTGAACTGATCTTAAAATGTATTCATCTAAGGATAACTTAAGGAATACGTTCAGTCGCTCTCCCAGTTTTCAGTACCAGGAAGTCTCTGAAGTAAGTTGTAAACTTTACATTTTTTTTCTTTGAAAAAGTTTTGTTAGCATTACAACTATACCTGTTAGTTTCCGTATAATCTATCTTCAAGTCGTGGCCTGCCAAAGAGAATAAACTAAATGCACTCCTTTTTGAGCACATAGTGGGTATGGCTATTCAACAACTGGAGCATATGTACCAGAGCTAACTTTGACCACTGTCACTTGATAAAAATAGCAGTGCAGCCACAAGAGCATGGGCTAGCCACCCAAGTACAATTCTGTCTGGGACCTAGGGTAACTAGGCTACATTGCTATTTTTAGTGAGTTCAATCACACTAGTTCAGGCATGCCTACCTGTGCTCCCCCAATTGCAGTGTAGATGTACCCTGTGTATCAAGGCCATTCAGAGGCAAGCAAAGAGCTGAAGTGCACTGCTAATGCGCATCTCATCGGTCGGTTTGTTAGTCCCCAGGACAGCGAGAATCACAATTTCAAACACCAATGGGGCCTCCCGGAGCTAATTTTAAGGTAAGAAGGATAGTGTATATGGTGTATATTTGAGTCAAGTAAAGGCTCCTCCATGAAGGTGACAGCATCATGGAATCAGAGTCTAAAAGATTTTGTTTCATAAGGGAAACAGACACAAATTCATCATCAGGTAACATATCTACATTGGTTTCTAGAATTATAATAGTACTGAGAACTCTTATAGCTGTTAGAAGGTACATCAATGCTGTGCTTTAAAACCTGCAGCAGTGAGACTCAGAGCCCGAGTCTACAATTTTGGTCTCACGCTACTGCATTAAAAACAGCAGTGTAGATACTGCAGCTCAGGCTCTGAAGCCTTACTCCTTCCCTGGGCTTCAAAGCTCTAGTCCAAATGTCTACACTGCTGATTTTAGCACCATAGTGCAAGCCCAAGTCTGTAGGCCTGGGCTCTGAGCCTTGCTGAAAAGGGTTTTAAAAGACAAACTCTTACTCTCCAAGGCACTGAACAAACATTAACTAGAGCAGTGAATATTTATGATCCTAATTGATGGTATGAAACCCTTTCTATTTCTGTGAAGATGTAAAATTTTTGCACCCTGTACATTTCTATAAGATGGCAATTCCTTTTATTAAACTTAAATGCAGCATCTCATGGACTTTAATACAGCACAATAAAACAAAAAGGTTATTCTGCATGCACAGAAAAAAGATTATTAACCGGTTCCGTAACTGTTGCTCAAGATGTGTTGCATATGTCCATTTTACTCTGTATGGGCATCCTGTGCATGGCTGTTGCAACTTTTTCCTCAGTGATATCCGTGAGAGTGGGTCAAGCACCCTCTGCCGCAGTGCACCCTTTGAGCAGGATTAAAGGGCAGATCCACCCCTGACGCCCCTCAGTTCATTCTTGCCAGAAACTCCAATGCAGTGGGATAGGCAGGTGGGGTGCGGAATGAGTATGCACAACACATCTCAAAATGGGCAAGCTGTCCTCAGTCTTTTGTTCAGATAGACCCTGATCCAACCTCCTGATTTCACAAGCTTGAGAGTCACTGAGAGTGGAATGTACATATGCAATCACTAGGGGGAAAAAGGTTACTAACCTGTTCACGACTGCTATCTTTTAAATCTCTCATTGTTTTAGATAGAATGTTGAGTGATGGCATATAATAGGCTGCAAAACATGATATTGAAGACCCAGTTACCACCTTTACAAAATGTCCTTGGACAGGCACTATAACCCAGAATGGCTGGCGACAGCGGCTTGTAATTCGCTGATGTACTGTCCATTCTGTTTATGAAGTAGCACTTGATAAATCACCCACAAGTGAATACAGGACGCTAAGATTAAAATTTCTGAAAAAAGAAAGGGAGCCCCTTTCATTCTGTCCATAATCCCACACCGAAGCTGCAAGACAAGTGAGAACTGCCTGGACCTGTAGAGGCAGAAAGCCAACACTGCTCTGACCCATTTAGTATTGTGCAGCTGCTCCTCATCTTCACGACATGGACGCTTTGGGAAAAGAACGAAGCAAATTGCTGGTTGCGTGATGAGCCAAGGCAGATGGCTACAGTAAAGTACTGAGGAACAGGTATGTAGCCCCAGGCTAAACAAAATCCCTAGTTACTGTGATAACAACAATGGCAAGTTGCTCCGGTTAATCAAGGCATCCGGGGCACTTAAGATCTTTCTAGAAGGCGGTAGAGATCTATTTTGATAGACATCTGCAGCCATCAAAGCAGCCTATCAGGCACGGGGTTTTAAAAAGAGCTCCTTCCAGTCAGCTAGGAGGGAGCCAGAGGAAGAAGGAGCGCGTGTGAGGAGCTAGGAGCAAGAGCACAGGAGCTGAGACCGAGGGTTGCTATGGAGGATTGGGAATTATTCAGACCATCCAAGCATATCGAGACAGCAGGAGGAAGGTCTGTGTTGAGATAAAGAGTGTTGGAGGAGCCATGGGGAAGAGCCCAGAGTGTGTACCTCTCATTGCTCCAGCTTTGTTCAGGGAGGCACTATAGACGCTGCAATCCATAGGCCTGGGCTCGAACCCGGAGTCTAGAGGGCTCTGGGCACCGGGTTCCCCAAACCTGATCAGACACAGGAGGAGCTGACCCAGACTGTGGGTTCCACCAGAGGGGAAGATCACTGAGGTGAGCAAATCCGCCAATAACCGCAGGACCCACCAAGGTAGAGGAGGAACTTTGCCACAGTTGATATGGAAGTTATATATCACTTGTGAAATAAACTTTGGATAAGGACACAGGTAAGCCTTATTAAAGGAAATTTGACATGGAGGGCCAAGCATTAATGCACGTAGTTCACCTATCCTCCTAGTAGCATTGATGGCCACCAAAAATGCTATTTTCATTGAAAGATGCAGTAAGGAGCAGGCAGCCTTTCAAAAATCTTATTGACATCCTATTAGAAAATATGGAGCGTATCAATGTAAGGGTGAAAAGTTGAGATACCTCTATCAAAGTCCACCTAGCAGCTAACAGCTAACACTTACTGTTTTAGGTATGAGAGATAGTCCAAGATATGCTATCCAAGATAGTCGAAGACTGTGTCAGCAAGATTCCAGATTGTTCGGACAAGAGGACCGCTTCCACTTCGTCAATTAGATAAATCTATATAGATGCCTTCTTACTATTTAAAAGCACATCCAAAACCCTCTTTTGAACAAGACTCTTCCTGAAGGTCTAGCTATGAAGGAGCCAGGCTGTTAAATGAAGCATCTTCAAATTTGGGTGGAATAGCTGACCATGGTCTTGACAAATTAGGCGTGGGTCCAAAGGAAGCAATGTCAGAGCTTTTACCTACAGGGAGAAGGGTGGAGAACCAGTGCTGCCGAAGCCAAGCTGGGGCTAAACGTATGACTCAAGCATATCCTGTCTGATTTTTAGCAACATTCTGGAAGAAGTGGAATTGGTGAAAAAGCATACAGAAGTTCGCCCACACCAGGGCTGCAAAAAAATTTCTGTGAGGGAACCTTGACTATGCTCTTGAAGGGAGCAAAAGTGCTTGCACTTCCTGTGGTTATTATTACAAAGAGGTCTAGCTGGGGAGTCCCCCACAGATGAAAAATGCACCTGGCTATATTTGGATGTGGAGACCACTCATGGTGACTTAAATGATCTGCTTAGGTGATCTGCAAGCTCATTCTGCACCCCTGGAAAGTAAGAGACTCTGGGGTCAACCAAATTGGCAATACAAAAAATCCCAGAGTTAGACTGCCTCATGGCAGAGCTAGGACAAGTAGGTCCCTCCCAGCCTGTTGAGGTAAAATGTTGCCATTGTGTTTTCTGAGAGAATGTGCAAACTTTTCCCATTGATTTGGGTGAAAGAGCCTGACACCAGCTGGCCAGACACTCATTTCCCTGAAATCTATGTGTAAAAACAAGTCCTTTTTGGACCACAGCAACTGTGTCTTAAGGAAACCCAGATAAGCCCCCTACACCCAGAGCAGACGCATCTATCAGTAGTGTCAATGAAGGCTGGGCGTTACAAAGAGCATGCCTACACATATGTTTACAAGGTTTGTCCAAGAGTCCAGAGAGGCTAAACCCTGAGAGGCTACCCTCACCACAAGGCTTAAAGGGTGATGGCTTGGAGAGAATATAGAGGTCAGCCATGACTAGTTCCTGAGGCACAATCTGGCATGTTGGACTATGTACCTGCAGAAGGCCATGTGCCCCAGAAGCCACATGTAATTCCATTCTGTTGTAGTTGGGTGAACCACCAGATCTAAAATGGATTTAATTGCCCGAAATCTTGATCATGGAAGAAAAGCTCTGGCTTGAGTTAGGTCCAGGATTACTCCTATTAATTCTATTCTCTGAACTGGTGAGAGAATAGATTTGCATGTGCTGTTTAACAGTTCCAGAGCCCTGAATGTTGAGTGGATAAGAGAGACTGGATAGTACCTGAACTCTGTATCAGCCTCTCACCTACCAGTTATGTATACACTTGCACACCCAAACTTCTTCAAATGCACTTAATGCTATACATTTTGTAAAAATTCTGGGAGTGGGAGACAGGCCAAAGGGTAGAACTGAATTGGTAGTATGAAAGGTTCACCAGGAGCCTTAAATACTTCCCATGGCCCTGATATGACATGTATTTCCATGTGGTGATGCAAGTTGAGGGCAGCATACCAATCTCTAGAATTCAGGGAGAGGCTAATGGAAGCCAGCAAGACCATACAAAACTACCTTTTTCAGATGTTTGTTGAGTTGATGCAGACTGAAACTTGTCTGAGACATCTCTTTGCTGTCGGAATAAGGAAACAGAAATAAAAGCCTGTCCCTCTAGAATACTGGTGAACATCTTCTATGATTCCCAACTGAAACAAAGAATGCTCCTCTTGTAGGAGGACCTCCAGGGACCACTTTCACAAGAAGAGAGACAAAGAAAGAGGGAGGTATAGAAATAAAACGAAGGGTATATTCCACTTCCACAATGTTTAGAACCCACTGGTCTGAAGTGATTTGGGACCAACCAGCTAGGAAGTGGAATAGCTGGTTTGTAAACAGAGAAAGGAGGGGCTGGAATTTTGGAGACTGGTATAATAGCCTCAATTAACAGATCAAAGATGTTTGTTTAGCATCCCAAGGGGTCTTAGATGAACTGGGAGCTGTTGCAGTAGATGAAAGGGGTGGTCTGCATCTATAACTTCTATTCTTTTTCCTTAATAAGTCTTGTTGAAGTGCAAAAGTAGCATATTGGCTGAACTACTGTGGACAAAAATGCTTTCTTGTCAGGGCAGGTGTACATATACCCAGCGACTTTAAAAGATTCCAGGGGATTCAAAACCATGCAGTTTGTCATCTATCTGCACTGAGAATAGGTCCTTCAAATGGCAGGTTCTGAACAGTATGCTGGATTTCCTGGGGCAGCCCCAAAGACTACAGCCATGAGCACCTTCATATTGTAACAGAGGCCATGGCAGCATCCAAATTGGCCTGGAGTGATGTTCTAGCCAACAGCTTTCCTTTGTCTACCAGTGAAAGACTCTCGTTTCAGGTCCTCCTGCAACTAGTCCTCAAGTTTTGTTATGACTAATATCTGAGACTCAATAACACCTTAACAAAAGCAACTCTGGCCTGGTCTACACTACGCTGTTAAACCGATTTTAACAGCGTTAAATCGATTTAACGCTGCACCTGTCCACACTACACTGCTCTTTATTCGTATTTTCGGAGCTTTTTAAAATCGTTCTGTACTCATACCAAACGATGAGCCAGGTATTGACTGAAACGATATTACTATATCGCTAAACAAAAATAGTGTTGCGCGTGGCACTGGAAACACATCTATTTTTACGTAGTACCCACAGTGCACCGCTCCGAATCGTTCGCTAGCCTGGCCATCGAGCCCCACCAAACTTATGTGTCTAGCGTGGAAACGCGCCATCGCTTTATTATCTCTTTTTAAACTACCGGTCTTCAGCTAATTCGATTTCTGCTATGTCATTTAGCATTCCTCAAGTTCTAATCAGGCACAGAATAATGTTCCCACCAGCAGGTCAGTTTTCTGGGTCCTGTGATTAGAAATGCAATTCTGCTGCCCCTAGCTTCCCGTCCATATTCTCAAACACCCATGACCTTAGATAGGGATGTGAAAAGAAATACTCAAAAGCCTTGTGAAAAGTACATTAGTAGATCAATAATCATCCTCTCGGACGTCAGAGGAAGTGACGAGGGAGTTTGTCACCGGTTATTGCGTTTGGCTCTAAACACCTTCATATTGGTAGGCCACACAACGGGGCCAGTCGTGGTAAAAATGTCCTACTAGTCTACTGACACTCCTTATCTTCCTTCACTTGGCGATCAAAGCTCAGGCACCATTTTTAGAAGTTCCTGATGAGCCTTGAATCATCAGTGGGGAGGGACCTTCCTAGGACGTGCCTGTCCCAGTGGCTGGAGTCAACAGCGCCTCCTTACTCAATGTCTATTCAATCCCCATCACCCTTCTCAGTGGGCATAAAGCCAGAATCTTCCTTCCAGCCTTCTTCCTTAAGCCTTATGCTTATTCCTTGGCACTGGGGAGCATGACTGATGCCAGAACTTTGCCAACACTGGCAGAATGCTTGTCTGACTGAACTTTAGGGTACAGATGTGGGACCTGCTATGGACGTTCTAAGCTTAACTACTAGCTTTGATCTGGTATCATGCCACCATCCAGAATTATTCAGTGTCTGGATCAATCCTTTCCCCCAAAACCTTTCCCTCCCTTCGTAGCCTTGAGAGACTCCTTCCCAATCCCTGGTGAGTCCAGATCCAATCCTTGGATCCTAAAACAAGGAGAAATCAATCAGGTATTAAGCAAAAGTTTTTAATTAAAGAAAAGAAGTAAAGAAACCCTCTGGGAAGTTAGCATACCAGCTACTCTCACAGACACAGATTCAAAACACAGAGGATGTCCCCTGGGACAAATTTAGTACACAAAAAATACCTTCAATTGATTCTCTCTCTATTGTATAGAAGGTTACAAAGATACATACATTATATTATTCCTTTCTAAAACCTTACTCTGATCAGGGCTGTTTCCTTGATCTTTTCATCCGGCTTGAACGACTCTACAAGAAACTTCCCTCCTTCCTTTTGAAACATCTTGTTCCCCCATTGGTCCTTCTGGTCAGGTGTTAGCTAGGCTAGGCGAATTTTTTAACTCTTTACAGGTAAAAGAGGCATTAACCCTTAACCATCTGTTTATGACAGAAGCCTTATGCTTATTCCTTGGCACTGGAGATCATGACTGATCCCAGAACTCTACCATCACTGGCCTAGGCTCAAAGTCCATATAAATTTGACAACTGTCTGATATGCAAGACTCAATCAGGCACTTCAAACGGCTAGAATGCAGGTCACTCACAGACTTCATCTTGGAGCAACCACCACCAGAGTTGAAGCACAGTAAACTGAGGCATTCCTCAGTACCACAAATGGAACACAGAGTAGGGGAACCAAAAAAACAATAATTTTTTTTTAAGCAAATCACTAACGCTATGAAAAATGGGTAACTATCTACAAAAAGTAAGACACACCGAGAGAATTTGTTAAAGTAAGTTCAACTGATCTAGCAGCCATCCTGGGCAGTAAAAAGGAACTGAGGTGGGTCAGAGGTAACTCTGCCCTTTGTGTCTGCTGACAGGGGTGTGAGACAGAGCACTTGAGCCACATTAACAGGTACCACTAAGGGGAAAAGTTTCTGACAACCATGCACAGGATGCAATGCACATCTGCAATCACTGGAAAAACCACTTTTTCAATCATTTTTCTATACTTAAGAACACGTACCAAGTTTCAGTATAGAGGGTTTTTATAATTTGTTTTTGAAGTGTAACAAACTCCCCCCAAAAGAGAGAGCTTATAACAAAGTCATTAAAAAAAAGTTAACTATAGCATTACTGAATATGATGCTACAATTAAACTTCATACTGGAAAATGCTGCAAACCTAGTTTTGAGCTACAGATAACCTGGCAAGGTACAGCATGGTAATAGTAGTTTACATTAGAGATTAAGTTAAAATTTTAACAAAACACTGCACTATATTGTAGCATAAAATTATTTGAGGTAGGCTGGAAGCTTTCCTGGGAAAGCCGCCATCACTAGAGTTAACTCGCAGTTGTGAACAAAATTAGGCCCACTTTACAGCTGATTGCTATATATATTTATCAGCATTTGTTCCAGCTTATAAAATACAGGGACAGGGCTTGGGACACACGAACACAAATAAAAATACTAAAAAAAAAAAATCAAGCTTCTAACCCATTGGGTGCAGTTGCTGACAACTAGGTTCCAGGCCAATGAAACAGTACAGAGAAGCCTCTACTGTAGTTTTCTGTGCAACACCTCAACTGTAAGTAGAGCTTCCAATTTCTTCTTCTGCTAGCTTTACAGGCAAACTTCTTATAACTGTCAATAATATAAAGTCAGTCTTAGGGGACTTCTCCTCTAAAAGGCTAGAGAGAAATGTTATCACAGTGAATAAACAATTAAAGAAACAAGTTGAAATGTATTATCCCCTTAACACAATAGCTTACCACGGTTCATACTCTGATCTGGGGACATCACCTAACACACAGCACAGGAGCAAAGGGAAGAACAGATATAGCGCGCTCTCTCTCTCTCCCCTTACAATAGATACACAGCTATCCACTGTAGTTTCATCAGTAAAGGCAAAATATTACCATGCAGCCTTTGTAGTGTACTATGGAGATTTTGGTCCATATCTACAGAGATGCACAGTCGTCAAGTGGTTGAAACCAAGCTTTATTCACCTTTACATATAAATGGATGTTCATTATTTAGGACAAAATAATTACTGACAGCTTAATAAAAAAGAACAAGAATTAATAGCATTATGGAACAGATATGCAGTTTGTTACCTGGAACAAAGTTTAAAGGTAATCTTCTAGGTGAAACTGCTCTGGGATGTCTTTTACTAACTTCTTCATAAATCTGAAGCCTCTCTTCTAAAGTGCCTATTATCAGTAAATATAACAGATATAAGAAACACTGGAGAGAAAAATCTATTTTTGCATTAAATTCTTGTTTTAAAAAAGACATTAAAAGAAATCTATAATTCTAGATTTTAATTAGAAGGTACAGATTTAGTTACAACACTGCAAAAATTTACACTAAGTTTTTCATTTATTTAATCAAATACACTATGGACGAAGGCAGTGTGTTGCAATCTTTTGTAATTACTTGTTTAAGTAATTAAACAGCAGAGAACCTAATTACCTTGTGCCTCCAACCACAGGGAGATTGTGCTTATTTTCTTACAACTACATACTGTGCAAAATCCCACTCACAAAACAGTACTTCAACATTTGCAAATAACGTATGCAAACAAATTGTGTATCAATATGAATCCACTTAGGACAACTTCTTAAAGAACTACCATTTAATCGTTTAAAAAGTATTTTAAAAATATACAAATAAGCCTCTCATTACAAAAGTTGCAGCAATGTAAATAAACTAATAGTAACTAGGTAAGCATTTAGCATCAGGACTGTCAATACATCAAGTTTAAGAAGTTTTGTTTTCTTTAGACCTCCTTCCCACTCCTCCCCTTTCCCCCATAATATGCTTTGGAGCTCCAATGTGGTCAAAACGTTAAAATAAACTGATCTATTGGTTTTGAAATGCTATTTTCACAGTCATAAGTGAATTTAGTTGAAAAAGTCAAATTGCTTGGAGAACTTAATATTGAAAGTTAAGATCAAGGATATAGCATAAAAAATGCTGAGTAGTTGTACTTGGACATTTGTTTCATACATAAAAAGCCTAATGTCATTGAGATTCTGATGGTGGTGGTGGAGAAATATATATATATTCACAAACACACCACACACACACAACACACGTATGTTACCACCTGGCTCCAGGGTATACATAATTCTAAAGTAATAAATTTAAAATTTTAAAATTGGAACTAAAGCATATAAAAACCCTATATGAAGTCACAGGTTGGAGCTCCAGAACTTACCATGGGGAGGAAATAGTCCTAAGACCACCTAAAAAAAATAAAAGTAGCATTATTATGTTTTAATATTGCTACAGTTTAAATCGATATAGGATTTTATGTGATGTACATACATATACACATTTCTTTATTCAATATTAAAATTGAGGGTTCCAAATGTTCAGATAGAAACCGATAATACAGTCAACCCATTGACTAATGTAACTGCTTAGATTCTCAACCTCCAGCCCACTTGTGGACCAATCACCCACACAGCTGCAGCCCAGGCAACATCCTCAGGGCCACACAGGTGTATATATATTGTGTGGATGTGGCCCATTTGAGAGCTTGCATGTGTGACCCACAATAGTCAATGTTTGAGAAACATTGGTTTAGGCCAGGGGTGGCCAACCTGTGCTCAGAGCTGCATGCGGCTCTTCAGAGGTGAATATGCAGCTCCTTGCACAGGCACTGACTCCGAGGCTGGAGCTACAGATGCTAACTTTTCCAATGGCTGTGGGGTGTTCATTGCTCAACCATCTGCTCTCTCCAGGTCCTGCCACAACTCTCCCCTTCCCCCAAGGCCCCTGCCCCTTTCCCTGAGCCTGCCTTACTCTCCTCCTCCCCCTCCCCATCAGATCCTCACTGCAACACTGCAACAGCTGATGACATGGGCAGAGAGGCATGGGAGCAGGGGAGAGGTGTTGATTGGTGGGGCTGCCGGTGGGCGGAAGGTGCGGTGTGACATATCACTGTAACATCTCTGGTAATGTTCACTGGTTAATTCTGGCTCTTCTCAGGCCAGGTTGGCCACCCCTGGTTTAGGCAATATTAAACTACCAGTTCTTTTGGATACAATGTAACAAATACACATTGATTAAACATATTATTAGACTACGATTAACAACTTAATTATAGACTTTTTACTCAACCTCAAGTCATATTTGCAAACCTTTTAACAGTTTTGACACCTTTTTGTGTTCAACTATTTCCTTAACAATGGGAAAATCTTAATTGCATTAAAAACATACTGCTACTACATAATAGTATATTCTGTGGTTATTATATATACCAGATTAATCAATAAAAAAATTGCTGCTTTCTATTCAGCTGTGGAAATGTTTTTTTTGTTTTTTTTACAGTTGTTTAAGATAACTGTTGAGACAAACAGTTTTCAAATTTATGTTTTAGAAAAACATTGGCAAGTTATGATTCCATTTCTTGGTCATCGGTATCTGCTGTTCCAATACTGTACACCTCAAAATTATTAGCTTTTTTTTCTGGAACAGACAGAATAACCATACCAAAGTAAGCTTTAACTTTAGGAATCCTTAAATTATTTCTATCTTTCTTCTCTTCCACAGGAGCTAGTCCCTGCTAAAATTGATATGCCTTTAGAGCGACAGGGATCTGAACTCCCGGCTCGCGAGCCCTCCCTAGTGCGGCCCATGGGGCTCTAGCAATTTGGAGACCTGGTCTCTCCCGTGGCCCCACCTGCGCCCCCGGGAGCTCTCCCCTCAGGGGCCTTGGCGATGCAGCGGAGCTGCGTGGTGTCTGCCTTGCTCGCATCCAGTGGCTCCGGCCCCTCCTGAAGGCCATGGGGCGGGGCTTGCCTCCACGCACTGCCCCGCTCCGAGCGCCCCTTTGGGCCAATGGGTTGCAGGAGGCAGTGCCTGGGGCAGAAGCACACAGAGGCTCCCTGGCCCACCCCACCACCTTGAGCCCCAGCTAAGCACCGTACCCCCAGCCCCTCTCAGAGCGTGCACCCCTACCCTTTCCCACACACACCCCCCAGCCCCCAAACCCCTCCCAGAGCCTGCACTCCCTTCCCACACACCCCTCCAGTGCCCAAACCCATCCCAGAGTCTGCACCCCAGGCTCTCTTCCTCATCAAAACTCCCTCCCAGAACCCAACCTCTCACCCTTTCTGCACTCAACTACCCCTCCCAGAGGTTGCACCCCAGTCCCCTACCCCAGACCTCCTTCCCCCGCACACTTCGTCCAGAGCCTTAGGCAGGTTGGGGGTGGTTTTGGGGGCCCATGAGTGACACTGGCCCGCTGGCAAGGATGTGAGGACTGCAACTGGCCCTAAGGTAAACTGAGTTTGAGACCTCGGCTTTAGAGGGTCCTATCCAAGGGAAATTAAAGCAATATATTTCATCTGCCTTTGACTTTAAATAAAAAAAGAAAAAAAAAAAAAAAGGACTTCGTTCCTTTTTAAAAAGCTATTATCCAGTGACATCTCAAATTGATAGCTTTATGAAAGTGGCAGTCCTGTAACTTGATCCAAACAAATTACTGTGTCAGTCCGCTAGTGATGACAACTCCCTTTATGAAGTATGTGTGCAGGGGAAAAGTTCTCCTTGGGCTAACAAGCATGAAACAAACAGCAGGCTTTAACTCTGACCTTTAAAGAAAGGGTGAGTGTTGGTACTAGATGCACAGATGTTTTCAATTAATTTTTAAATGAGGAAATCTGACAGATTGTTCAAGTTCAGAAGATACAAAAATATTTTTCAGCTGAATTGTGATGTTCCAATTTCAAACTGTAACATTCTAAGAGACACTAATTGTTTAAATACAAAAGGAGGAAATTAAGTACATCACTGCATTACTTACTGGGTTGTAGGGCCTTTTCCAAGCCTTCATAATAATACCAGTTTTCTGCATTCCGATCAATTAATTCTTTGTATATTTCACCAGCTTCGTTTAGTCTTCCCAACTTCAACAACATTTCTCCTAAAACAATATAGTTAAACAATGTGAGTTAAATGAAAGCATACTTATGGCTTAAGGCTAAATTTTCAAAATTGGGTACCTAAAACTAGTCCCATATTTAAGCATCTAGCAAAATAAAAGTGGCTGATTTTCAGGGATGTTTTCCAACCCAGAAATCCCATTGAGCGACTAACTCACAATGACTTCAATGGTATTTGTGAGCATTCAGCAATTTTGAAAAATAAGGTTATTTTTGTTTAGATGCCTTTTTTGGCTTTATGACACTAACTTATCCAGATATGAAAAAAAGACCAGAGTTAGCGGATTTGTATTAGCTAGCCAAACGAGGCATTTCAAATTCAATGCAAGCAACGCTGATGAAACATTAAGTTTACAAATTTACTGTCCCATACTCAGAAAATTCAAAGTTAAAATTCTCATAGAAACCTCAGCTCTACTTCTTTTTGGACATACCTTGCAATAGGATTTTATATCAGTATTCATGCCAATGTTGTCCACTCTTTTCAGTGTGAGAACCAAACAGGTTCTTTCAAGAAGGTTAAGGGGCTACAAACACACACTTTGGGGTAGATTACATGCCCCATTCCACTGCTCAAGTGGCAAAAAAGGAGTGAAAACCACCCCCAAAATCCTCTGCTTGCTCCCTACACCTTCCCCATAGTTCCTGGTGCAGGGGACATTTCAGGGGCAGGGAGGAGAAGCGTGTGCTGCACTGGGGCTATCTCCAGCTGATGGATGGTCTCTAAGGAGCCATTACCAGCTGGCATAAGCTAGAGCAGACACCTTGGCTATTGGTAAAGGACTCATCTTTTTGTAGGTACTCCCCTTGACAGGCACAGCCACTCAAACTTGCTGTTCTTGGGATTCCCATATCAGGTAGGGAAACAGGCAATAGAACAGTCGGGACTACTTTCACCACCCTCCCAGTGAGACAGCAGGTGGCCACTGGGGTTGCTGCAAAGCAGCGGCAGCATGCTCAGAGTGCTCCCAATTCATATCAGTAACACCACAGCGGTTTAAACTGTGGAGGACGTAGCTCAGGGAACATATTTTCAAGGCAATTTGGACACAACTAATATGGACAGTTTGATAAATGTCTTGCCAAATATTTTATAAACATTTATAAGCTACACAGAAGTATACTTCTATTTTACACTAACTGCAATAAGTCAGACAATACAGGCACATTGCCCTAAGAGAGATTCCTAGCATAGAGGTCAATTAAGGAATATCTGAAATCTGTTTTGTCATATAGGCCTAGTCTACACTATGCGTTTAAACTGATTTTAGCAGCGTTAAACCGATTTAATGCTGTACCCGTCCACACTACGAGGCCCTTTATATCGAAATAAAGGGCTCTTTAAATCGGTTTCTGTACTCCTCCCCGACGAGAGAAGTAGTGCTAAAATCGGTATTACCATATCGGATTAGGGTTAGTATGGCCGCAAATCGATGGTATTGGCCTCCAGGCGGTATCCCACAGTGCACCACTGTGACCGCTCTGGACAGCAATCTGAACTCAGATGCACTGGTCAGCCGTATACAGGAAAGCCCCGCGAACTTTTGAATTTCATTTCGCTGTATTGGTCCAGCGTGGGAGCTCTGATCACACAGGGACCACACAGAGCTCCTCATCAAGCACCAGGTAGCATGCAGTCTTCCTGAGAACGAAAAAGAGCTCCAGCAATGAAAACGCCACGGGAGGTACTGGATCTGATCACTAATATGGGAGAGGATTCCGTGCTAACATAACTCCGTTCCAAAAACGAAATGAAAAAATATTTGAAAAAATTTCAAGGCTATGATGGAGAGAGGCCACACGAGGGACTCCAGTGCAGTGCAGAGTGAAAGTTCAAGGAGCTCAGAACAAGCCTACAGAAAACAAGCAAGCAACAGAAGCAGTCCAGGTCCAGGGCCGAAAACATGCTGTTCTACGGCTGAGCTGCATGGCAATTTAGGAGGCTGCGCCACCATTACGCCCACCCCTGTCTGTGGCTTTCCGAGGTGGGGGTTGTAATCTCAACCATGGCTGAGGAATTCTGCAGAGGGGTAAGATGAGGAGGAGAGGAGAGGATCTTGCAGCGAGCAAACAGAGCTCTCGTTAGCCCCAAAGCCAGGAGTTTTTTGTGACCCAGACAAAATTACCCCCAGCCCTCCCAACACTAGTCCAGACAGTGAAGGCCATGGAAGCGGACCTCTGGTGAGTGTACCTTTGTAAATATCAAACATGGTTTAAAAGCAAGCATTTTTAATGATTGATTCTGCCATGAGGGCTTGGGATGCACGCAGCCAGTAAAGTTAATGGAAAGTTTGTTAACATTGTCTTGGGATGAGTAAAAAGGAAATCCTCCGAGGACATCTCCATGAAAGCGCTCCTGGAGGTCCAAAAGGCCTTTGCAGAGGTTTGGGCAGACAGCTTTCCGTCCACCATGTAGGACACTTTACCATTGCCATGCATGTAGGCAAGTAATGGGTTATCACTGCATGACAACGCCATAGCTGCGTCATGGTCCCGGTGATTGCTGGCTCAAGAAAATCCGTTTCTTTACTCGCTCTGTATCCTCAGAGAGTGATATCGTTTCATGGTAACCTGGTGTGAAATTCCGGAATTAATAAGGGACCAGAGATGCGCATTTCCTACTGGCTGTGCTTAAAGAAATTCCCTTCCTTCACTGTAGCCAAGCGGGGGGGAAGAAGGATAGCACTGAGCTTTTTGGCGTTTGGCTTAGCAGGAATCTTCCCAGCCTACCAGCCACACGGTGGGGAGAAAGAAGGTGATTAGCTGATTCTTCTTATGAACAGACATGCGGTGGGGGAGGTGTAAAGCATCACCATAGAGAATGTGTATGGGGGGTTGGCTTCCTGCTGCTGCATGTTAACAGGAAAGAAGCCATCAGAGGGCACTCTGTATATGAAGGCTGGAAAGCCGAAGACATGCTTACATGGCCGCATTGCAAGTGAATCTGTGATGCCCGGACCTGTGTCTGTGAGATCTTCTAATACCAGTAGCCGACGCACTCAATATTAAGTGAAAAATGCGACCTTTTCAGTCAAATACACATGTGCTAATAGTAAGGTGAATAGTGTCGTTCACTGTTGAAAAGAGTTAACCATTGTTTCTGTAAAATGTATCTTCGTTTAAATACTTCTCTCCCTTTTCCCTCCTCATGGCACAGCTGCCATTTTTCAAGTCTCCCTACTCCACCCAAAAGGCTATCTCAGATAAGGCGGAGGAAAAGAATGACGAGCAGACGAAATGTTCTCGGAAATCATGGAAGTTTAACCCGCAATGAAAGAGCTTCATCTGAATGATGGAAGGACGTGGTAGGCAAAGTAACAGGAAAGACGCCAGTGAAAGTTGAGACAGGAGGGACCCGTTGGAGGACTGAGGGACGAACGTGAAGGATAGGAGATACCTCTCAAGATGAGAGGTGCTAGCCTCGGACCATGGACGCACACCACCGAATTAATGTGCTTAGTGTGGCCACGTGTACTCGACTTTATACAATCTGTTTTACAAAACCGGTTTATGTAAAATCGGAATAATCCTGTAGTGTAGACGTACCCATAGTCGCACATATTCAGAACCTCAGCAGTCCAAGTTTTTTAAAAACCCTAATGCACCAATTTTAACTAAACAATAAATATTTATTTTTTGAAAAAAACTGTATGATAATACAAAAAGGCATTGATGTATTTAAAAAGAAACCACAACCTGATGCTCCAAGCAGGAAAACAACATTTTTGTACACACAGGGCATTACATTTCTTAACTTGCAGGACTAAGCAGAGATGAGTGGGTTACTAGTTTTGACCTACTGTACACAGAGTACTGAGCAGTCTGAGATTTACTCTATTTCTGTGAATGGCCCTCTAATAAGGAATGTTATTTCATTACAAATTTATTTCATTTCCATTCCATATCAAAGTAATGTCATCCTACTAACACTCCACTTTGTCAAAGAAGCTTAACAAAATACCAAATTATAGATCTGATGTTAATAAATTTACCTATGAAACAATTTAAATAATTTAAAGTCTCCATATAACCCTCATTTTGATGATATATTTAAAAGCCAGCAGATACTTATAGTTTGGGGCAAGTTGAAAAAACAAAGATTTACCTTTGATTTCTTCTACAACAAGTTTGTCACATATTTGCTTCTCATATGTTTCTATATGTTCTAAAGACTCTTGAAATAGATCTGCTTCTCTCATCACTTGGTTCTGGTACAGGATCAGTTCACTATATTCATAATCTATTTTATTAGGAGGAATCTGTAAAAGACAGACTAATTAGCATGCACCATACCACTTGTAACTAGGCTGTGTGCAATTGTACACAAGGCATTTTAAGATTCAGTCAGCAGATGACATTGAGATGTAGACCTCACGATGTATTTAAAATGTAAAACTCAAATATTTAGTTAAGACGAGATCAACTGAAGCTGGTCACTGGATGCCTACCACTAGAGAAGGTAGTGTATAAGAAGGGGCCTACCAAATTCATGGCTGTAAAAAATGCGTCACGGACCATGAAAGCTGGTCTCCCCCGTGAAATTTGGTCTAACGTTTACTTTTCCCTATACTATACAGATTTCTCAAGGGAGACCAGTGTTTCTCAAACTGGGGGTACCGACCCAAAAGAAGGTTGTGGAGTTGTTGTGTTTTTGGCAAAGATATTGCAGGGGGTCGTGGTATTGCCACCCTTATTTCTGCACTGCCTTTAGAGCTGGGCGGCCGGAGAGGAGCAGCTGCTGGCCTGGCACCCAGTTCTAAAGGCAGTGCCCTGCAAGTAGCAGCAGCAGCGCGGAAGTAAGGGTGGCAATACTGTACCATGCTACTCTTACTTCTGCACTTCTGCCTTCACAATTAGATCAGGACCCCTACAGTTATACCACCATGAAATTTCAGATTTAAATATCTGAAATCATGAAATCTACCATTTTAAAAATCCTGTGACCATGAAATTGACCAAAATGGACCATCAGTTGGTAGACCCCTACACTTAAAAACAAAACAAAAAATCCACACCATCTCCTCTCTTCCCACCACTCCTTGCCATGCAGTGGAAGATTGAATCCGTTGTGCTCTATAAATTCTCAGGCAGGCTATCCCCTTGAGATCTACCACCACGTCAATTGCAGAATACATGGAAATTGATTATAGCTACAATGAAACAAACAGTCATACACCCACAGGAGCAGCAGCAGCACTTGCCAAGTCAGACAGATTCCCTTTCAGCAGGAATGTTCAAGTCAGACTCCTTTCATGCTGGGAGATCACAATGCTTTTAAATTATGTACTCAAACCTCGTTAGCTAGTAATGAAATGCAAGAACATTAAAAGGTGGAACACAGCAACTACTGAACATCATTCAGTAAAGCTATACAACCATTTAAGACAGGAAGAAAAATGTCTTCAGTTCAAACTGCAGGGGGAACTAAAAGGTAAACACAGAAATCAGAAAAGTGAGACTGGAACGGATCTCAGCAGGTCAGCTAGTCCACTCCTGTGCCTTGAGGCAGGACTAAGTAGACCATCTCTGACAAATTTATCTAACCTGCTCTTAAAAAACCTCCAGTGACAGATTCTATAAGCGCCATCGGTAATTTATTCCAGTGCTTTGCTATCCTTACAATTAGGAAGGTTTTTCCTAATGTCTAACCTAATACTCTCTTAGTGCAATTTAAACCATTACTTCTTGCCCTTTCCTCAGTGGTTAAGGACAATAATTTATCACCTTCCTCTTTATAACAACCTTTTGCGTACTTGAAAACTCATTACATTCCTCACCTGCTTTCCCAAGTCTTTTCTCCTCCTGACTCAACAAACCCAATTTTTTCAATCTTTCCTTACAGGGCATGTTTCATGTGTTTAGGAAATGCTGAATTGCTAGTGTGACTTTTTTCTGTATTGTAGTTTAAATAAATTACCAAAACAATTGAAACTGATGTGATTATATTGCATTATTTTGACAAATAAAATATGCAGAATTTAATTTTTTGGTGCAGAATCCCCCCCAAGAGTGAAAGGTCCATAGATGCAATTATTTGCTGAAATAGGTCCCAAGATGCTAAATGAAAAACAAAACTGTACAAACAATAGCCATTTCCCCCCTTCAATATTTGTAGTTATTCAAATTCTGGTTATCTAAGGAGAATTATTCATTATTATGAATCAGTATGTCTTACCTGTTGAGTTTTTCTAAACTCTTCCAGTAGTTTTAAGGCCATATCGTAATCTTTTAACAAATGATATGCAATTGCATATCCAATCCATGAAGCCCGTTGTGTTGGACGCAGCTGAAGTAGCTGATACCTTGTCTCCTTTAATAAAAATTAAAGTTACTTAAATGAAGATGTTCTAAAATATCTCACTGAATAACGACTGTGATAGTGTATCACCACTAGTATTTTAATCTTGATTATTATTGAAAGTTGGACTTTCTTAAAAAGCAAGATGCAATTCTAACAAAGTAAACAATAAACAGTATTACATTTGAATTATAAGAAAGTGGGATTTACATTAAAGGTAGCATTCCCGGCATAAAACTTAAAATCTATTTTAAAATCAAGATAAAAAAGGCACCTAACTGCCTAAGTTGCTTCTGAAAATATAACAGGCTCCTAAGTCACATAGGCACTTTGGAACATTTTACCTAGCCTCTGAATGCCGAAGAAGAACTTGGATTTCTACAATTAAAGAACACAATATAAGTTTCCCTTTTTCTGAGCAAAACAGACCCATGAGCGTGGGAACTAACAGGTTCTCATGTTCATGTCTTAACCTCTCATTAATTTCCAAAAGAAATAAGGCTAGAGGTAATCCAGTAGAATTATTCCTGGAAGTGTTTGAAGTCATCAGCAGTATCAGGTGGTGGAATGATAGCCTCATTAGGGGAAAAAGAGGAGAAATATAGTGTTGGTGAAACTTCTTCCTCACCTCTTTCCAAGGGAGGCTCAGTCTCTGGTGGGCAAGAGATTGATGAAGAAGGCAAAGATGTAGGTCTCCAGCTTTGCTCCATGACAGGTTTCCTCAACTGTGCCGTGTACATGGCCCAGGGATCTCAATAGAGCCAATGTGAGGAAGCAGAACATGAGGTTGCACCCACTCTGGTCCATAACAGGGTTGGGTCCAGGTGTGGAATGCACATATTGAGGATATGTAGAAGTAGAAGATTGGGCAGGATTCAAATAAGAGGGCATGATGGAGCCCCTCTCCTTGTCTTTTGCCTCCTCACTGGGAAAGTGAGGTGCTGTCCTTGGAGGAGAAAGGGAGGAATGTCCCGAGTCCAGAGAGAGAGTGGAAGTGTGGGGGAAGTTGTGTCTGAACAGAGGTGACGCAGGTATGTCATATACCAACAGGTCTTTAGGATGTCTGGATTCCTGTGGTGGAGAAAGGAGCATCATCAGTATTGGAGCATGACTCGGTCCCGACGGAGACATGCAGGAGTAATCAGCAAGTGGCTGAAAACTTGATGGGTGCCGATGGTCTTGTCGGTGCCACAGCTCCCAAAGTCAGTCTGTCTCAGTCTCCAGAACCAAGAGACCGTGCAGGGGGCTGTAAGTCTGCCCAGTTAAAGGTCCTTACACAGATGTTTCATGCCAGTACCAGAGGTACCTGGATGGGCCCCGGAGCTATGTCCCCTCTAAGAGGATGTTGAGGCAACTGACCTCAAAGGGGGTGGTATTCTGGGGGGTGTTCTGAGGGTGGGAGGAAGCTGTGCCTCAGAATATAAGGAGGGAGTCCATTTCTTCTCATCAGAGTGAGAGAGGGACAAACTTTCTTTTATGGGACTTCAGTGATCGGCAGATGACTTGGCCAAGGGTGAAAGCTGCCCAGGTGGGAGAGTCCAGGCCTGGGTTGATGCTGGATGCAGTGATTTCTCCATGAGAAGTCGTCACAACCAAACATCCTGGTCTTTTCTGGCCCTAGCAGTCAAGCCATGGAAGTGAGAACACTTTTGTGGAACATGTCCCTCTCCCAGATAGTGATACACTGTGGTGGCTCTGCTGCGGATTCTGTCCCAGTTCAAAGATAGTAGAGAAGGAACTGGGGGGCAGTTGTACCGCACAGTGCTGGGTATACATCCTGCTCACAGTGCGAGAGGGGGAAAGTGCGCATGTTCGGTTTGGTGGGCATTGCTGATTAAGATCTCCAATCTGAGGCGCAGAGGGCGCTGCCGCGTGACAGTGGAGCACCCATAGGGATATCACCCAAAGAAGAGCTGTCAATTTTTCTGAAATAAAATTTCAGTGCTTTCATTTTCATATCTCCCCATTTCTTCCTTTTGCCTTCTCACCGCCAAGTTCCACTCTTTCCTCTGGTAATTTTTATAATGAGATGAACTAAGGTCTTGGTATTAAAGATCAATATTGAATAGTTTCTTCTATGCTCTATGAAGTGAGGAGGAAACACAACAGCAACTGCCTTTAATATACAGTGCTTCCTAATATATCTTACAGTCAGAGCTAGTGTTGAATGAAGGTTTCAGAAGACCTGGGATCAGCAGATGGGAAGTCAAGGACAGCATTAGTATTTATGTGAAAGTGGGCGCTTCTGAACAGAGAAGCAAACAGCCCTAAATCCTTCCTCTGCCCAGGATGGATTCAAAGGATGAGTGGCTACCTGCCATCTTAAAAAAGTATCCCATTAATCCTCAAATACATTAAAAACGGGTGTAATGTGGAGAGTGAGAAGGCAGGCATCATCCACAAGTTGAGGTAAGCAGTTCATGTTTTTATAAGGCTTTGAAAATGTAAGGTGTGAAATGGGTGCACAATATTAAGAAAAAACTAATACACATGAGTGAATTGCTGAACATTAGTTTAGACTATGTCTGGCAATTGAGAAGCACAGATGGCTTTGTGGATCAGCTAATACAGGGTAACAGTAGCATGGCTGACATCCTCCATATGCATTCAGTACATCAGATGCACCACTGCTGTATTTCACTGTTCTCAGTCTTTCCTAGACAGCAGCTCAAATGACTTGCTACTTTTGAGTTAAGCTTACCAGAAACAAAATCTAAAAATTAGTAGTTTTAAAACATACAAATTTAAATAAAATACTCACTCTGTATCCTTCTAGATCTCTCATTTGGATCTGCAACAATGAAAGATCTCTTAGGATCTGTAGATTGTCTTTATCTAATTTGAGAGCATTTCGATAACATTTAATAGCTTCATCATATTTCTTATCAGAACGCTGCAAGAGTCCATACACATGCCAACCTAATACAGGTTAAGGAAAGTGACAGGCATTCACATTTTTCTGAATGTAATTACATTGTCTCTGTATTACGAACTGACCAAGAAACTAGATTCTCTCTCTGAGAATCTTCCATGCTATTTAGGTTTGGTTACTCTTCTTAATCTTTATGCTATACATTTTCTTGTCCTCCTTTATTACCAGCAAGGTTATTTAGCGTGTATTTACAACCTTAATCAGAATGCTGAGGATGGGCAAGCCACTGTCTTGTACTTCTGAAGGAGGGCTACAGGTCAGGAGATTTTTTTTTTTTTAAACTCCAAGAGAACTGCAGTAGATTACGTTGTAACAGTCTAAGAGTCAAATAGCCTAAAGCAGTGGTTCTCAAACTTTTGTACTGGTGACCCCTTTCACATAGCAAGCCTCTGAGTGGAACCCCCCGCTTATAAATTAAAAACAATAATATATTTAACACCATTATAAATACTGGAGGCAAAGCGGAGCTTTGGGTGAAAGCTGACAGCTCATGACTCTCCCCATCTAATAACCCCAGATCTAAAGTTACAGTTTCACTAAAAATAAGAGATAATCATATCAAATCAAAACTTAACATAAAGTATCATCTAACTAGTCTGGTAACTGCTGTGTTAAATAAGGGAGAGGTATCGTTTATTCAACGAAGAAATCTTGCACAGAAGAAGATCCAAGCAACACAGCGCTTCGTAAAATGTATTGAGCAAGGCTCATACAGCTGCTTTGTGTAAAATGGAAACCCCAGAGTTGAGTCACCCTGCCTCAGATTGAATAAGCACCACATGGCCTAGTTTTAGGCCAGTCAGATAATAATGTATAATATACAATCAGGCAAAATACACAACACAGTCCTCTTACTATAATTACATTAATCTAAGCAATCTGCTCCAAGCAGAACCTTAAGAGAACTATAAAATAAAGTATACTAAGAACAGCCTCATTGGAATGAGTACACAAGTTTTGGAAGACTGTTGGCAGAACAGGCTCTTGGAAGTGGAACTCTATCACAAATCAGAGACACAAATCTTGGCTAACCTGGCATAAAGTAGGTCACAGACACTAGACTGGAAGCTCACTCATTCTACAATGAAAAGTCACTACCATGATTTAAGTGGGAAATATATTTACCTTTGATGTTCTCCACCAGAATAGTCCTTAATTCAGAGACCATTTGTGAGGATCTATCACAGATCAATATAATCTGCAACCGTGATGTTCTGCCAAATACATGACCACCAGGAACATCATATCACATAGAACAAAGTCCACTCCCACCTTTCCTGACACAGGATGCATAATGTAATACCTCCTATTTATGACGGATACAACCAAATGGTTCTGATTCAAACGGACAATCTTTTGGGATACCAGGTCTCTTAAATCCTTAGTGCACATAGGACCACCTTTCATTTCTACAACCATTGATGATGCAGCTGCTACTCTTGGGGAGGACAAGAGTTCTGGGTATGGAATCCCTGAACACAGGCTCCCCATCCAAATTTAGATGCCTGCATACTAACTACAGTTTGAGTGATGGCATATGAAAGTCCAGTTGGCAATGGCTGACAGCATCTCCAGGCTTCTGTGGCCTGGCAGCAGTTCAGAGACAGAAATCCCCTATACTGCTTTCTTCTATTGGTACTTCAAAATTCACTCAAGCTGACTCAGACAAAAAACTGTATAGATATACTATGAGACCCAGCATTCAAGCTGTGACCAGATAGTCACTGAAAATCCTACCTGCCAGACTGGTGATATCTTGGTTTGCATGCAATAGCGGAATGATTAGAGCTCTTCTACACAAAATTCAGCTCAATGTACTCCAATGGTGTGCTAGCGACAAGATGGGGCTTTGAGCAGTTTATCATGAACCACTGTGGTTTCAATACAATGTGTCATCTTCTCGATAAGAGACATTTGTTTTCAGACTAAAAATCTACAACTTTTCTGACCAGATATTGATTTAGATGCAAGATCTAGAACGGGTAAGAGCTCTCATGTTTTTCTGATCCGCAACTTTCTGGACCTCTTCCCTTTTTTGCACACAAAATGTATTTTGTTATCTGACTGAACAATTTTCAGGGAGAACCATATGCTCAAAGCGATGGGGCAACTGGAGTAAGGATCTCCCTACTCTTCCTCAGGCAATGAAGTCACAGAAGACTAATGTAACTAGCTATACATTCCATAACCCTTCAAAACTGCCTTTTAAAACAAAGGAAACAAAACAAAATACACCTTTGCTGAAAGGAGGCTTGAGACCTTCCGGCAGCTGCTATGGCCAAGGGAACCTTAAACAGTGCATGTGGGGGAGGGGCAGTACAGAGCATCTCCTTGAAACCAGCTATTGACACACAAACCAGACTTAAGTGGACCCTTTCCCTTCGCTCCCTAAATAAGCTCAAGAGCCAGAACTTGGACTGACATGAATTCAAGATATCTTTAATATCCCCTTCGCCTTAAAGAGAAAGGGCTTCCTTACTCCCCAAGGAATTTCTGATGAAGGATGGGTCCTCCCTCAAGCTTTCACTGGTCCTGGGAGAACACAGGGAAAGCAGACCTCTAGGCAACCTTCACTTCCTGAGCCAGCCTGCTCCCTTTCTGCACCTCCTATCTAAAAGGACATCTGATTGTGCTTACTCTGCTCCTTGGCCATGAAAAACAAAACAGATCATCAGAGATGTGGAAGACTCAGACATGGATTGGTAAATCCTTTGTTAAAATCAAGCCCAACAGGAGATCTTAGGGTTCTGGTGCACAGTAACTTTCATAATTCTAGTCTTCACCCTAGTCATGACCATTGGTCTTTTTGTACAGTAGTGAGAGATACTGGGGACTCAACGAGTGATGACTTCGGGAGAATCCATTCAACTGCCTTAAGACTGTGGTAACAATATGGGGCATCTGCCACGCTCTCAGTAAGCTACTCCAAGGCAGAGTACAAGCACATGACAATCGTACTCTGTCTGGGGTTCAATGGCTGAGGCTGCGCTCAGATCTGGCTCTTAGATTCTTGGACTGGTGACCATTTAAGTTTCTAGAAACCCAGGAAAGAGTTAGATCTTGCCATATAGAGTTACTGCAGTAGCAATGTATTTGCAACAGAAGAACTACAGAGCTCTCACGTGCTCAAGTAATAGCCATTATCCTGCTTCCTTGACTCCCCAGCAGCTGGAATTAAGCAATTCTGCTGAACAGAGCTGCTTTCTTCCTTCTGAGGGGCTGAAGCAGTGAATGACCTCTGAAGTTCTAAATAAAGAAGCAGAGGCAAAAAACTAACATTGATGCCTAACAGAAAATCCAGGCAATGAAACTGAAGTTCCCCTAAAGTTTTTAGGAACCAAAGCCCTACTGACACACCAGAGGCAATGGAAACTGAAGCAGCGAAGTCCATGAAATACACAAATGAAAGACTTGATTGAAATGCAAGGAGAGGAATTTATTTAAATGGATACAAAAAGCAAGATTTTTATGGAGTAGGTTGAAGAGCAGAAAAGCTAGAGAAGTGCAGTAACTTGTGGGCAACTCTGCCTGTAATAAAAACTTCTATCAGTTCAAATTAATAGTGGTGGTTAGGCAAGATGGCAAGTAATCAACAGTGTATGTGGTTGTTACTGTTCTCACTCCAGTCTAAACTCACTGTGTTTAGGAACCAAAAACTCTTTAGACTTGGGAATGCAAGATCAAAGAATGAAAATTCTGAACAAAGTGAGCTGTGGGGAGAGGGAAAACATACACTAAAGCTCCGTTAGAATTTTTCAACTCATTTTTATATATCTGGAAATGAAATTTTATATATAAATATAAATATATATAAAATTTCATTTCCAGGATGGCAAGTATACACTAAAAGAAATACAACTGAAAATTTTTTTAATTACATGTTTTTATTTCATGCTACAACAAATGATTAGTGGAGTAAAGGACAAATCTATTTGTTATTTATTCTTTGAAGGTTGAAAAGTGCAGGGATAGGTAAAAAGGTAGCATACAATGCCAGCCAAACAAGACTTATGTCTTAGTTTATAAAAATATTAAGATTGTCTGAAGAAATTCAATGCAACTGATGGTGACTATGGATAACACTTCCCTATTTCAGTGAAAAATGGATTTCCCTTAGGACAGGGAAGGGGGAAAAATTGGTTTGAGTAGACAGTTTTCTGGTTTTTATGTAATGATCTTTGGACAAAAGCTTGGATAGGTTTGTTCTGTTACCAATTTTTGTTTATATCAAAGCCTGAGATAGAGCACTGAACGTATCTAAATAAATGCAGAAGCTGTAACAAGGCAGAGCTTGTCCACACAGAGACTGTGTGTCTGTCAAGCCAGAGTGTGAACATACAGCTCACTAAAAAAGTAACCTGCAAGGCCCTAAAAGTTCTACACTGTACATGAAAGCACACTACAGAACTTTCACTGCACATCATGCTAGTGCGCCATACAGTCACATCCCGGCTTACCATACACTACATCTGTGTGGACAAGCTCTAAAACAGAAGATAGCTGGTATTCCTAAAAATCTATGGCAGTTAAAAAGATTTTGCTCACCATGAAGAAAGTTGTCTCCCACGGTTTCATTGTTACATGCTTCCAAATTCTAACCACCACTATTTATAGTATGGTCTACTTTTGCTGTAGCACTGAAAAATTGACTAAATCCTGATTTCTTGTACCATACAAGCAAATGACCCTTTAAAAGAATGCACTGATGATTTTGTATGCACAACTTCCAATTTGCAGCAAATATTTAAAAATGAAATACCCACAATAAAATGGGAGAAGGCATCCAAGTGGGGAAAAAACATTTTAAAAAACTCTTGTTTTTATTTTACTCAGCAAAGGATATTTTGTTTGTTTTTAAACAGAGTATGGCAGCTTTGCAGTGTCCTGCATCTACTTGAATCAGAATTTTTGCCATCAAGTTCTCTTCCTTTTCATAATGCAGTTACCTTGCAAACACGACAAATTTTTATGGGGGAAACATTTCTTACTACTTTTCTTTCACAATAGAAAATAAGGTCTGTTTTAAAGAAATTAAGAAAATATGTACCAAAAGGCTACTTTATGGACTTGAGTTTAAAAAACAAACAAACAAAAAAAACCTGGACCTCTGATACCTAATGTAAGAACTATTTGTGCAAAATAAAGACAACTAGTATAAAAAAGGTCAAGTTATACCATTAGAAAGGATACAGACATGACTCTTTACGTCATTACGAAGTCCTTTACGAACAAATTCGTATGCTTCTTCTTTCTTCCCTAAACAGTTCAAGGTCAGTCCTTTCATAGCCAAAGTCTCTGTAGAAAAGATTTCGTACTTGTGAATGTGAGAAATCAAAATGTACATGTACCATTTATGGTGACTGTGACAGAATATACTCTGTATTCACAATCTACACACTACTGTAATCATCTTTATAAAAAGTATGCCTTCTAAGGCATCATTTGAAACAAACAAAATGAAACAAAACAAAAACAAAAAACTCCATTTGCTGGTCAATACTGTCCTGATAAAATATATGTGGCAACATTGTATGTGAAGTTAAGATTTCAGTGTATGGTCTTACAGTAGAACCTCAGTTATGAACACTGCAGGAATGGAGATGGTTCATAGCTCTGAAAAGTTCGTAACTATGAACAAAACATTATGACTGTTCTTTCAAAAAGCATACTTCCAGTTCCAAATGAGGCGTGCAACTCACCTGTCAGTTCATCACTCTGGTGTTAGTAACCCCGAGGACCCATTGTATTAACATATGCCAAACAAGTCTGTCCTAAACAAAGGAATGTGCATTCTGCTTAATTTGCATTTAAGCAGTAAACAGTCATTAAGCTAGAAGGGAAAACAAAGGAAGCTTAAATTGTTGAGAAGAATGCAGCAGGGAACACCGATGCCCAAATATTGTATGTCTCCTGGTACCTAGCTGGAAATGTTTTTCCAAGGAGGCAGGGGACTGAAACCATAAAATGGAGGGACAAACACCCCCAGACCCCTTCCTCTCTCTCTGATCATCAATTCATTGCATCTGAAGGAATAAAGGAAGCAACCACTGGACTGGAGAAGGGGCCCTGACCTAAAGAGTTTGGTCATTAAGACTGGAGGAAACGTGGTAAAAACTTTGCTTTGAATTTAACATAATTTGTTAAGTTAGGCATCAGTAGCATTTTATCTTGTAACCATTATGCTTCACTACTTATACTCACTTAAAATCTCTAAATAGAGCATTAAGTGCAGTGGAAGTAATCAAACTGATTTCAGGCTCTTTCTGCCAGTGCTTGCTGTTGGGATTTTTTTTACTCTTTGGAGTTCTCCTGTTTGTCTCTTTTCTGTGGAGCACTATTTTGGGGGGTTGCTGTTCTATTGTTTTATTTAATCCAGTGTGTTTAAACTGAAGGGTCTGGGAAACTCCATTGGGGAGGCAAGCTGTGTGTATATTATTTCTATTAAATAAACAAACAGACGGTATATAGCTTGCATACTGCTGCAAAACCCTAATTCAACGCCTCAATGTGGCGCAGCAATGACCCTGGCTTGTCTGACAGCGAGGATACCGGAGTGTATTCTTCAGTAGGTTCAAACATGCCAGTAAGGCGTCAGACTACCAACCCAGGGAGAGGACACCTGTCCTTCTTGAGATTAGGTGCTAACTAAGCTGAGGACGTAAACGCACCACTGACTGCATAGCCAGCGAGTGGATGAAAAAATGACAAAAACAATATGAATAAACGGGACCCAACTCCTTGTGTACGCCTCGATCTGTTTTATGACAGTGGTTGGGAGTTCAGTCGATGAAAGGCTGTTAATCTCAGAGGCTAGAAAAAGAATTGCCCTCTCAGTGTGCACCTATAACTGGAGGACGCTGACGAGACACGATTCAATCAACCACCTGATAGAGAAGGCAAGGACAGCCTGCGACATCCTGAGTCTCTGCAAAATATGACGAAGAAAGGAGATGGAAGTGAAATGGAGACACAAAAATGTTGGGAAAAGGAAAAGGCACGAGAACCACTGGAAGAATCGGTTTCATCAATAAGGAATGGTGTTCAAAAAATCATCTCCCGAAAATTCAAGTCATAGCACATCAGAGTGCTACCCCACCACCTGAACAAGAACAGCACCCTCAAAATTATTCAGATCTCTGTTCTCACAAGCACAAGCAAAGATGATGTGGAAGAATTCGAACAAGGGCTTAAGGAAACCCTTGCTCAAAAATCCACTTATACAATCGTGATGGGAGATTTCAACGCCAAGAGGGAAAGATCGTGAAAAGTTCATTGGAAGGTATGGCATCGGCAAACAAAATCCATGAGGAGAGCAACTGGTAACTCTGGCGGAGGCAAAAGAAACATTCATTGGTAACACCTGGGTTAAGAAGGCAGCCAAGAAGAGGTGGACATGGATTGCGCCCAATGCGAAGAAGGAGGAGATTGACTATATTCTGATCATTAAGTGGCGTATTGTACAAGACATCTCAGTAGCACCACCATTTAACGCCGGTAGTGACCATTGCTTGCTCAGAGCAGATCTTAACTTCAACAGAAAGGTGGAGAAGAAAGCATTAACAGTAGAAAATCGGAGACAGCAGCCAAAAATATTTGACAAGGCAATCTTGAAAGTGAACATTTCCAAGGAAGATTGGAATCTTAAAGATACTGTGATGAAGATTATAAAAAAACTTGACTGATAAGTTGAGGCAATGTGTGAAATTAGCTGAGAAAGAAAGGCTGAAAAGAGCGAAGGGAAGCTCTTGCAGAGCAGGGCATCAACAAACTGTATCAAACTATTTAAGGATGCAAATTCTGACTGCACTACAGATATAACTATTTGATACTCCCCTTCACATCCCAGTTAAGAAAGATGTGAAAAAAGACACGGTTTCACCAAAGCTCTTCACAGCCTGTCTCAAAATGGTAATGAGGTGGATGAATTGGAAGGGTGGAATCAACATCAACAGAGAGCAGTTAAACCATATCAGATTTGCAGACAATATTGTCTTGATTGCCAAAAACACTATTCAACTACAGAAAATGCCATGAGAACAAAAAAAAAAAAAAAAAAGCAGTCAAGTTGGACTGAAAATTAACCACTCCAAAACTAAATTTATGCAGTCTGATACCTTGCCAGAAGTCCAAACAAAGAAGAACAAATAGAAGAAGTTGAGCAACGTGTCCATTTGGGCCAAGAAATTAACATGCACCACAATCAGGAAGGTGAACTCTCAAAGAAAAAAAAGCAGACTGGTACGCACAGAATTCTATCAAGTATCTCCTCAAAGCAGGGGAGGGAGAAGAGGAGAGAGAGAAAGAAAGAAAAAAAATCTAACAAACCAAAAAAAAAAGCCACCAACAAGGCAACATGCACCAGTGTCTTCAACACAACAGTACTGCCAGCAATGTTGTACGGCAATGAAACATAGGCGCTGACAAAGACAGAGAAGCAGCAACTGTGTGTCAAGAGCTGGCAATGAAAAGAATAATTCTGGAAATTTCAATACAAGACCAAGTCCTCAGTGAAGTGATCAGATACAGTGGAGTGCAGGATGTCATCGCTGAGAGCAGGCATAGTAAAATGCGATGGGCCGGGCATAAAGCGAGGCTCACTGACAATCGATGGACTCCAGCTGCTGCTGAGTGGTACCCACAGGAACTGCAATGACCACTCAGCTGACCTCCAAAGAGATGGCAAGATTTTATTGTATAAAGACATGGCCGCACATGGAGAAGGAAGGCCATGATGTGAGAAGAATGGAAGATGTATTGTGATCAGCACAATCTATATGAGGGCTGAAAGACTGATCGATCAAGGTGATCAAGGCTACAGCTTATATTGTCCAGGAGAGGGCTGGGCTGCACAGCACATACATTTTACGGGTGGGAATCTAAGACTGGGGGAATGCTGGAATCACCCTGCAGTATAACAAAAGCTGGTGGGAGCCAGTATGTAATCAAGAAAATATGTACTAAATAAATATGTAACATGTGGCTGACAGGCTGCACTTGCACACACTCAGCACGAGCATGCAGGGCAAGGGTGACATAGCTGCTCATTACTCTGGACTGTCACAGGTGACAAGTGATACAGATGCAAGATGCTTTGCATTTAATTAGCAAGTTAATTAGTGCACTGAAACTAGTTTAGATCAGGGCAGAAGCTTAACAGTGCTCAGTGCAGCATTACATAAGAGATTTGATTCCTGGTTGCTTTGTATTTTCTATTTGTCCTTCTGCAAGCATACAAGACGACATTTGACTTGCTTTGATGTAGTTAAGATTAAGTGACCTGAAGCAATTTCTACAAGAGGTTATAGTAATGTATTGATGCTCTACATAATTAAGGCAAGAAGAACGGTCTTATGATTAAACCGTGGGATCAGAAGCTGGAAGCAGGGTAGATTTCATTTAAAACGTGATTTAACTCACTAGTCAGGAAGACTCAATTTAATCATAGATTTCTACATAAAAGTGCATTCTTGTTAGTTGTTATAACCTTAATACATATTCTTCACAACTAAGAAATAAATGGAGGTTTCATTTTTAGAAGGTACATACTATACATTTTTTAAGTGATTTATTTTGAAAACTTTTCAGATTAGTTTTACGTCTATATCAGAAAACGCGTAATTGTCTGGTTATTTCATTTGCCAAAAGGTAACCGAAGCAGATATTTATGAAGTCATTGGGAGGTAAACTATCATCAGTTCAACAGGTTAATCATTATTATCGGCGGATTTTCTTGCTAGGCTGTATCAGGAGAAGATCACCACCAGACAGTCGATTAAATTGTTTTATTTAACTAAAAACAACAACATTATGTATTCTGGATTTTTCTTCAACAGCAAACATAACATTTTCACAAGACAAATATATGAATTTTTTAATTTAGTTAAACATTCACTTTTTTAAAATCAGGGTTGTTTCTGTCAAAATTGGTTAACTAAAATAGTTAACCAATTTTGTTTTTAAAAAACAAAAATTAAAATAAACTCTGTCAGCTAGGTCAACATGAGAAACTTAAAATACTGGCTTCTGCAGCTAATTCAGTCATCTTTACCTTCATTTTCCTGTTTGGACTAATTCATTCCAAATTGAGAAATCATTTGGGACCTGAAAAAGTAGGGAAGCTTGTTTTTCTTTTCCAGATTATGAACAAAGGAAGAAAATATTCTTTCTACACCAGCAAAAGAAGCTACTGCTGTTAAAAGTGAGATCATCATTTCAACAGTTTCTGAATCTAAGTGCTTAAGTGATTTCCACTAGGTCGCTGGTGTGACTTTCTTTAAAACATCATCAGCCAACATATTTCTTGAATGATTCTTATTCCCAAACTGGGTCTCTTTTATGGCCTGCTGCAATTATAGGTTTTCCCTTCTAGTGAGAAAATGGTATGGTAGATCTCAAATCAATGAAGGCTACACTCAGACAGACTTCCAAGACTTCTGGAATATGCTGCTCAAACAGTTTCACTTTTGTTTCTACTGCCTGTCCCTCCCTTCTCACATTTATCTCCAGACTTCTCCTTGTCCTAAATTATTCTGCCCCCAACAATCTTCTATTCATTGAACTTTTTGAAACTTTATACTTTTAGAGAGAGGTAAAAGATTGACTTTGTACACAAATTTGCAGAGGGACAATAGAGTTGAGGCCAGTTATTTATCACCTCAATATATTATTTATTTAAAAACGTTTTTGCTGTTAACAAGCATGTTATCTGAAGACAAATCCACAGGTTGAGAACTGCAAAACTAGGCACCTCTGATGGTATCTTCTAGACTGAGCACTGTGTCCCATTGGATAGATAGAAAGATTAACCTAAATCTATACAGAAGCCTCTGGAACCCCATAAGATTGGATCCCTAATCCATGAACTATTGAAACTCATTTACAGAAAACTTTCCTTAAACATTACATGAATATATTGTCTGATACTACAGAATCAGAATTTATAATCCCTATTCCATGATGAGATATCATTGAGCTATAAAGTTTAGATAAAATGCTTCCTGAGGAAAAAACCTATCAAAAAATCTGATTTAAATAAAAAAATTTTTTTTTTTAATTTTTTAACCACCTTGGCTGGAAGACCTTTATGACCTGCAGAGACAATTGTACTGCTCCAGAATAGCGGTTTTCAATCTTTTTTCATTTGCAGACACCTAAAAAAATTTCAAATGGAGGTGCAGAGACCTTTGAAAGTCTTAGTCTGTGAACTTCCAGGTTCAAGGACCACAGGCTGGGGGAAAAAACCCAGTTACTTACCTTCTGTAACAGTTCCTCTTCAAGATCTGTTGCATATGTCCATTCCAATGTAGGTGCGCGCGCACTCCAAGCACAGTTGCCAGAAAATTTTCCCTCAGTACTATCCATTAGTTCAGCTCTGGCGCCACGTGGAAGGAAAGCTGGGTGAGAACACAACTGCACCTTATCCTTAAAGAATACCACGTATGGTGGCTCCAAAGCGTGGATACAGGTTTCTGAAACCCTTTTGGTTGAAGTAACGGCCACTAAGGTGGCCACCTTCCAGGAGAGGTAAAGCAGCAAGCAAAATGCCAGCAGCTCAAACGAGGGGCTCGTAAGCTTAGATAAAACCAGGTCGAGATCCCAGAGCGGGACCAGCTGTTGTACCTGGGGGTACAACTTCTCAAGGCCCTTAAGGCAATGGTTAGAGATATTTCTCAAAAAAATTGATTGGTCATTCACCCAAGGATGAAAAGTAGAGACTGCTGCCAGGTGGACTCTAATGGATGACATGGTTAAACCTTGCTGTTTGAACGACAGTGACAATCGCGTAGATGAAACACTTCTGGGAAGATGAGATAGAGAACCACTTCCATTTTGCCAGTGAAGTGACCCTGGCAGAGGTCTTTCTGCTTCCCAACACAATGTCATGGACCTGCTCCAAACAGGCTAGTTCTGCAAGGTTTAGCCATGGAGTTTCTGGGCCATCAGGTAGAGGGATCCAAGGTTTAGGTAGAGCAGACAATGACTATGGTCCTCAGAGATCAGTGGGACTGGTAACATTAAGAAGTCCAGCAAAGTGGCGAACCAATGCTGTTGGGGCTAAGCCAGAGCTATCAGAATGACCCACGCTCAGTCCAGCTTGATCTTCAGCAGGACCTTGTGCACATGCAGAATAGGAGGGTGACCCATCCATGGAAGAATAAAAGCATCTGAGTGTGACCCAAAGCTATAACCCAGAAATCAGAACTAGTGACACTTCCTGTTGTGTCCTGTCAAAAACTGATCTGGGGAGCCCCTGACTGCTGGAAAACAAGCTTCATGACATCTAGGTGAAGGGTCCATTCATGCCAATCTGAGAAGGATGTGCTGAGGTGATCTGCTAACTCCTTTTGTGCTTCTAGTATGTAGGAGGCCTCTAGGTGAATCAAGTGGGCTAAAGCAAAGATTCCACAACTGAACTGCCTCCCAACACAGGCTCCTCCCTGCTCTATATCATGATACAGAGCAGGGATCTAGAACATGGTTGTCGTGTTGTATGTTAGAACAGATACATTTGTGCCTGTAACATGAAGCTGAAATGCCTGACAAGCTAGGCGGACTGTCCTGAGCTCCTTGACAGTGATGTGTACAGACAGCTCTTCCCGGAACCAAGAGCCTTGAGTTCTGAGAGGATACAAGTGAGCTCCCCAGCCTAGTGCTGATGCATCTGAGACTGGGGACAGCGATGGGCAGAACTGTGAGAACAGGATGACCCCACAAACTATCATTGGGTCCTGCCACCAACTGAGTGAGGTAAGAACCGGGGAAAGAATCATAAGGATCATGTCCACATGGTGGTGGTTTGGTAACTACACTGAAGCCAGGAAGGACTGAGTGGTCTAAAGTGTAGTCTCGGATACTGCACTAAGTAAGTACATGCAGCCGTATGACCCAGGAAACTCCAAGCTGTCGTCATCAGGTGATCCATGAAGTGGACTATGAGCACCATAATTGCTTGAGAGCGCCCTTCTGGGAGAAAGGCTCTGGCTTTGACAGAGTCGAGCACCGCCCCGATAAGTTCTGTCCTCTCTACCAAAGTAAGGGTAGATTTCTGCATATTTATAAGTGAACCCCCGTTCCGGAAGTTCACCTGGATGAGTTGTATGCTGGACTCCACTTGAGTCCTGGTTTGTTCTCTGACCAGCCACTTGCCTCCTCAAGAAGGCCACTACAACGGCCATGCACTTTGTAAATACTCATGGGGCAACCGACAGGCCAAAGGGGAGAATAGTGAACTGGTAATGCATGTGATCCATGACAAATCTGAGGAAGCTTCTACGTCCCTGAAAAAACTCAAGATGTGAAAATAGGTGTGTCTCAAATCGAGGGCAGCATACCTGTCCCCTGGACCCAGGGAGGGGATGATGGAAGCCAAGGAGACCATGCAGAACTTCAGCTTCTTGAGGTAGCTTAAGATGGCACAGCTTCAACATAGGATCTGAGACCTCCCTTGGCTTTTGAGATTAAGAAATAATGGGAACAGAACCCCAACCCCTTAGATTCTGTGGATCCTTTTCCATGGCTCACACCTGTAGGAGTGATTGGGCGAGAAGTTGCTCGACAGAGGGGTCCCTGAAGAGGAACTGGGGAGGAAGGCGGTGTAAGAATGGGGGGTATGGGACCATGCCCAGGGGAAGTGGGACAAGTGGTCTGCAAAACAAAGGGTAAGCTGGATCCAAGGTTTCTAAGGTGGGTACTGCATCCTCGAGCACCCCATCAAAATGCCTGCTTAGAGTCTCCCAATGTGTGGAAGAACATGCACTGATGTTGAGGATGACATGGGTGAAGACCTATACCTGAAGCCCTTGCTCTTCTTCCTCTCATCCACCAACTCGGCAGGACTAATGAAGAATCAGGAGGATTGCTGGGGCTTATAATGCTTTCTCAAAGTCACCAAGGTATATAAGCCCAGGAACTTCAGAGTAGCCCTGGAATCCTTGAGGCCATGGAGCTGGAGTCTGTCTGCTCTGTGAGGGCACTTAGCTCTTCTAACGGATGGTCCTGGAGGCTCTCCTGAAATTTCATGTGGGAGGCCCAAGGATCAGATCCTAGAACTCCTATGCATGACCACTGCATAGGCCATGGACCAGGCAGCCAAATCCACAGCATCCAGGATTGTTTGCAGGGAAGTCCTTGCTATCAATCTCCCCTCCTCAACCAAATAGAACTCCCCTCTGGCCTCTTTGGGCAATGAATCTTTAAACTTTAACACAGAGTCCCAAGTGTTTAAGTCAAATCTTTTCAGTAATGCTGGTTGGTTAGTGATACTGAGCTGCAAACCCCTAGTCAAGTAGATCTTCCTCCCAAACAGGTCTACTCCCCCTTATAGTCCCTGCTGTTCTCACTCACTGGCAGCAGAGACCACCAAGCATGCCGGGGAGCGAAAAGGGGGCAAAATGGGTATACAAAAATTCATATCCCTGACCTGGGACAAAATACTTCTTCCTGGCCTTCTTGGCCATGGGAGGTAGGCATGCTGGGGTCTGCCACAAGGCCTTTACTGGGTCCATGATGGCCTTGTTGAGAGGAAGGACCATTCTTGACAGGCCCGCCGCAGTCAAGATGTCCACCAAAGAGTGAGAGGACTGCTTAACTTCCTCTGCCTGAATGTCCAGGTTTTGACCCACTCTTTTGAGACGCTCCTGATGGGCCTCAGTTGTCGTGGGAGGGCGATAAGTCTGCTCCTGCCACGGCCTCATCAGGAGAAGATGAGGAAGAAGCCTGAACTAGCAGGAGGCACTGATCCTAGCCTTCAGCACAGGCCAGATCCTGTGGCGTTGGCTCCTGGTACTCAGCACTAGTCTCAGCACCAGAGCCTGGATCAGGCTCTGATTAAACAAGCGGCAGCACTCTTCCCTCAGAGGCCAACAAAATAGACGCGCCTTGACCAAGGACCCTGCATTGGGAAAAATGCCCATGGGTTCCAGAAGGGCCACTGCACAGCCACCTGCTATTGGCTAGAAGGCCAAGCAGTCGACAGCATTTCCTGGCCCATAGCCAGGTAGTGACAACCTGCATACCGGAGCTGGCTCCTGGAGCAGGAGACATAAAACCCCACCTCTGATTCTGAGGAGGAGAAGTCTCTCTAGAGATCATGAAGGAGCGGTTCCTACCAGTGCCAGTGACCAATGCCAGCAAGGGGAAGATCAGGACGGGGCCATCGTGGCCAGCTTCCCTTTAGATGGTACCGAGGGCCTCGGTATCAAGCTGCAAATAATAGCCACAGTCTCTTTTGTACCCTAGTACAGACACCACTGACTGTTGTACTACCAGTGACACCAGCACCAATAGTGAGAGTAAGTCTCTAGCCTCAGCAAAAGCCTCTGGCACGAGTGGCACCTTCAACAGTGCCTGCAAAGGGGCTGGAGTTAACTGTGCCAGTTGAGCTGCTGGAGCCCTGAAGTGGTCCAACGTGGGTTGCACTTCGCTCTAGTCTCCATGCCTGGCCATCTTCACTTGGCAGGCATTGTCTTCGTTTTTTTCCTTGGCACTGGAGATGGTGAACAGTGCCATGATTCCCAGACAGTGGCAGGCATGTGCCTCACTGACACCAAGGTGCTCAGTGCGGAGTCTGAATGGTCCAGGTCCGAGGGAGGTCTGAGTGCTGCTTCCATCAAGATGGATTTCAGCCTAGCATCCTGCTCCTTTTTAGTACGAGGTTTGAAGTCCCTGCAAATCTTGCAGCACTTCCAAATGCGAGTTTCCACCAATTACTTAAGGCAACTGTACTGCAGATCATTCAGAGGTATAGCCTTTCTGCAGGAGGCATATGGCTTGAAGCCCGTTAACCGAAGCAGGCCTTGGTACCAGAGTGGAGGAACCGCTGCTGCTAATGGAAGAAACTAACTCTAAAAGAAACTTAACCAATTACGAAAAAGAATTATGCACAGAAATACAGAGAAAAAGTCCACAGAGGAAGACTTGCAAGATCCAGCATAGACTACTTCCAGCGCCCGTCACGGGTGGTAAGAAGGAACTGAGGGGGCATGGGGTCAGCAGTGCCCTTTATACGGGCGCTATGGATGTGCAGCCTCAGAGGGTGCCAGAGTCATCCATCAGATCCCACCAAAGGAAATGTTACCAGTAACTGTGCTCAGGGCATACACACCTCTACACTGGAATGGACATGTGCAAGTACTCAAAGAAGAACCGCCATTCTGTGGTAACGATAACTTTTTGCTCAACATAGTCTGCAACTTCCAGAGGTCCACAGACCAGAGGTTGAAGACCACTGTTCTAGGACAATGAAAATTACAATCAGTGAAAAGAAGAAACATGAGAACCAGTAAGAAGAGAGACCTAGAGTGGCAACCATGGACAGGAAATGAAGGAACAAATTTATAATGAGAGATAACTATAAAAGACAAGTGCGATTTTGTGCTTCAAATACAAATGCATCATGCCATGGAGCTGGGAAGGCAACAGATCTCTCTGTAAAGCTTTGCTGTGACTGAGACAGGAATAATGCATTTAGGTCTGCACACCAAGTTACATGGAAGATGCTGTCATATTTGAGGGAGTTCAGGGAACAAAATTTATCAGTAGGAGGCGCTGAGATGATGGAAAATTAAAAATATACATATTTATGCAAAGACAACCGGGACACAGATAACATATTGAAGGGTGTAAGTACTTAACACAAATGTATTTATCTGGGTGGGTTTAACAGTACTAATAGCCTAAAACAAAGAAAAGGAAAAGTTAGGTTGAATTTTAGGGAGTTGGAGGAGTGGGGGAGGGAAGAGAGAAGAAAAGAACAGTGATCTTTCTCAAAGCAAACAGGAAAAGTTCCATCATGTAGCACACCTACAATTACAGAATTTTCCTACTGTGTGGAATTATTGAGCTATGACAGGCATGGAGCAGATGAACCAACATATCATCTCCACCTCTAGTTTCTACGATGCATGCCAAAACACGGACTTTTAGGTTCCGCCTTTCATGTCATAATTTATGGTATCAGTAATACAATGCTTAATTGAGGAATACAACTAAATACAAGCAGTGATGTTATAACTTACAGCAGAGGGAAAATAAGAATAAGTCTTTCAAGCCATGCAATTACCTCCATGTTCCGCAAACTTCGGGTTGGAGAGGATCATCTTGCAAAATTTGAGCCCATTTTTGTATTGTTTTTGTTCGTAACATTTCTAGGGGAAAAAAAGAGGCTCAGATTATACTACTGAAAGTGCTTTTAAAACAGGAGCAGTCCATCAAAATAGACTAATACAAAATAATTCATCAAATCCTTCTGTGACAAAACACCGATCAGACCACTAATTAAAACTCTGTTTAATTCTGCTCCCTTGACACTTTGTATGTAGTTTCTCTTAGATAGTCTGGGAAGTGCCTGCATGTGTGTTTGGCCATTGCGTATCATTATGGGTGCTGCCAAAATATAAAATAGATTTTTGGAAAGTAATATGATAGGGTGTAGTTACAGTATTCCCATGCGTACAGGAACGGCAAGTAGGAGTGTGGATGGATTTTGATGTGGAAAAGATTCCCAATTATTCACTGACAAAAAACCATCATTAACACAGAGTTAATGCTACCTAGTAGTATCCTGTGCCCTTTTAGAACATGTAGTTAATCAAAACACAAACTACTGAAAGTCAGGAAACAGAGGTCAAATATAGATGGTGACGCAACCTTAACTCTGCCCTCTTAGAGCTGGCAATAACTACCAAGAATTACTGCAGCTGCATCCAGTGTGTTAGGTGGAGTTATGTCAAATGGTAGAGGCATTAGCTAATCACAGGTATTCCAAACAGGACTGTGATGTGAGGTAATATGGAGGGACCATGCCTCTCTGGAGGGCACTGAGGTTTTCTCCTGAACCGCAGGTGAGAGACCAAAGGAAAAAGCTGCACTTGTATCTTGAGAGAGCCAACATGCCTCATTTCAATGCTATGATGTTTGTTGTGCCAGTAGCGGGCCAACAGGGGTCTTCTTGCCATGGGGACTGTAGACAGATGGGTTAGAGATGAGTGTTGTCTGCTTAAGGATGGGCAAGTGAAACAATAATGCTAAGTGGCATCATACGCATAAGGGCAAAGAGGCTGTAAAATTTAGTAGCTATGGTATTCATTCTGTGGAGTAGGCTAATTATTTAAGTGTAAGACAGGTGTAAGTAGTTCCTGATCAGAAAAATGCAGAGGCAGAGGGCAAGTATGGGTGTACTGAAGCAACACAGAACAGGCAGAATCATGATTGTGTGGGCATGTACCTTCATTTTATTTCCTGGGAAAATGCACAGGGATCCTGGGGGAGGGGGAGGAGGAGGAGAGGAGTTCTCTTTACAGGAATGCTGGGATCAGAGACAACTGTTGAGTGAGATAGTTACTGCCTGACAACCACCACTGTTGCATATCCTGGAAATGTATCCCATTGGTCACCTCAGGGTGATCAGGACGGTAGAACAATACTGCTACTTCTGGGGAATGTTTTCCCCCTGCACACTCCCACAGAAACAAAGCAGGAAAAGATTCAGGCATTTTAAACAAACACCCTGTGCCTGATTTCAGTTCCACTGATTTTACCTATAACTATCATCTCCCAAAAACCTGGAGTATCAGAAAACAAGAATTCCAGTCTCCAGTTAATATTGATTACCAAAGTCCACGTCAAGGTTTCCACCATTTAGGATTTGATTAAATTAAGACTGAGCTATCAAAAACCAGTGGGACAAAACTTCATGGCATTCAGCTGTTAACATCCATATTTAGTGGAACATGAACCGGGGAGTGGGGGGAGGGAGAGAGAGTCTCACCAAAAGTACAATTGAAATTGGATTGAATATAGCATGTCCATCCTGTACAAGATCCTGAACACCAGGAGAATAAAACCAGGTCTGATTTAAGTCACCCCAAAGCACCCAAGACTTACTATGTGGAAGGACAGATTTGTTTACTCCACAGTAACATCTGCCAAATTTTAATCTGCAGAATTGTTTCATGTCATAGATAGCCAAAAGCTATTTCTACTTGGTGAATGATTTGAGTACTTTTTTTTGGAGGAAATTGTGATTTAGTGACAAAGAATGTACACATTTGGATCTAACTGTCTCCATTTGTAAAGGCAGGGCAACATCTTAGGAGGAGGAAACAAATGCTTTACTTTGTGCTGCAACTTAGGCCATGACTGATGGTCAGTGGAGATGTAATGGACCCACTGCTAATGGGGATTGTCAGTGCTTCCCTTAAAGAAGGCAGGCTACCAGCTTCAATTAAAGAAACGCTGATACAGTGTATCCTCAAGAATGCATCATCCCATGTCTATATATCCCTGTGGAGTTAGAGGTTAATTATGGTTAAGATCATTCTCAATATCTAGATGCCTCCAATTTCTTTCACCACAGACCTACATTGGTGCAAATGTTACTCCTGGTGGAATTCTGTATTATTCATTGGGAGCAACTGGTATGTAAAAAAAAAAATCTCAAATTTTATCACATCATGAAACCTGTCTTGCACATTGAGCGAATAAAATTGAAACACATTCAATCACAGACAATTTCAAAATCTAATTGAAGAACTGAATGAAGATGACTCCTCCTGCCTATTTGCCATTTCACTGCGCAGTTTGATGGCTCTTGAGAGTTAAAGTTATTTCCCATTTTTTAAAGCTCCTGGAACCAGTAACATTATTTATGGAGGAGGAGAACAGAATACATTCCGAGCTTACAGATCCTGGGTGGGTTCTAGATTTGGCATTTCTTGCAAAGACACTGCTGTATTTGGATAAACTAAGAGTGGACTTACAAGGAAAATTCCAATTGCTGTCTGATCTAGTGCAAAGTGAATTTGCATTCATGAACAAACTGCAGTTGTTTCACAGACAAATGCTTGAGGGAGAGCTGATGCTTTCCCTCAATGTCACAACTTCAAGCCAGATCAAAAGAAGATGCAGCAGAACCCCTAAAATGGAGCATAACCAGATATGTGAGCATGATTAAAGATCTTAAGGATACTTTTTAGAAATGTGTAGTGGGGTGGCTGCCCCACTCCCTGAGAATTTAGGCTGCAGCAGGCCAGTGGGGCTGTGCAGATTAACAGCCAATGAAAGACGGGCTTATTGGAGCCAGTCGGGGCCCAGATTGGAGACATCCAATCAGGGCCAGGCTCAGCCATATATAAAGGCTGCCCAGAACAGCAACAGGGAGTCTGTCCCAGGCCTTCAGGAGGGGAAGGTCTGTCTCCAGAGTTGGGAGACTAGCACCTGGGACAGTGCAGTGCTGGGCAGGTCCAGGGGAGCAGAAGAGAACTGCAGCCCAGTGTCTGCCAGGTTGCAGGCCCTGAGGGAAAGGGCCTAGTCAGTGCGAGGGGCCGAAAGGGAAGAGGCCCAGGGATGTGGACAGATGGAGGGAGAGAAGGAGGGCAGGATGGCTGCCACTAGAGGGTCCCTGGGTTGGGACCCAGAGTAGCGGGCGGGCCTGGGTCCCCCCCTTGCAGCCATCACTGACTATGCCAGATCCCTGACTGGAGGGATTAGACTTTGGGGTGTGTGGTTGTAGATGGTGGCTGGGGCACAGAGAGACTGCTGATCACACACATACACACCCCGGTGTGGATGGACTAAGGGGCACTGCTTGAGGGCAATGGTCCAGAAGAGGACGCCGTGAGCTGGAGAGTGATGCGGGCTCAGACACCAACCGAGAGCGAGACAATGGGCAGGACACCACCAGGAGAGGGCGCTCCACTCGACTGAGCTAATTCCCGGAGTCACCAGCAGGAGGCGCTGAGGTGGTGAGAGTCCCAACCCTGTTACAGAAAGATTCCAAGATTTGCAGTGGAAAAGACCTCAATTCACATTTCTGATTGAACCTTTTAGTGCTGAAGCCGACTGTCTGAACCCCCTTTAGTCATCGATGAAGCAACTTCCCAGATGGAAACAGAACTTTTGGAAGATGAAAGATTGAAATCTGTTCAGAAGACACAGGAGGATCCTTTCTGGAAATCTGTACCAAAGGACAAATACTCCAACATCAGAGGTGCAGCCCTAAAATTAATCTCAATGTTTGCCTCAACCTATCTTTGTGAGTCTGTTTTCTCAACACTCAAGACATGTCCAAGCACCAATCCATTTTGACAGACAGCCACTTAAGAGAACTGTGAGCACAAGTAAACACAAACCAAACTTTAAAGGAATTGTTGAAAGGATTGCCAGAAGTCCCACTAAATAAAAGGATAAGTTTATCATCATCGACTATGTATGTATAAAATACGCATGATCAAATTATATGATGATGTGTGTGCACGCGCACCCCCTCCCCCCAATCATTACATATTACTGTGGCTCTTTGGAAATGTACGTTGGCAAATTCTGACTTCTTCTCAGGCTCAGATTGGCTACCCCTGTTATAGCCTCTCTGCTAAATTCAGACCTGGGGCATTACCATCTGCCCATAGTCTCTGAAATGCACTTGAAGTTGTATGTGACATTCCCATGAACTTCAAGGGACAAGTACTTGTCACACAGAGTACTGGGTGTGCTCTGCACAGGCAGATTGAACTTCTGTCCTGGAAACCAAATTCAGGAAAAGACACAGCACGTTTCTTAAACCCAGTCTGAGGATCAGGGTCAGGTATTGTTCTCAACGATCTTGAGGGAGATTGGAAAAAAGGGAATTTAAGCTCTCTCTATACCTAAACTATACTACTGATCTAAGGACTATTTATTTGAGAAAATATTTCTATATTAAAGTTTAGAAGTCTGACAGCTACAAGAGAGGGCCCTTTGTGTTTGCGAAAGAGGGAGCAAGGGAACTAAGGTGACTGGAGAATGCACTTAGTGTCACATGAGGGTGCTTGCACTCCCCACAACTTTGAAAGAGGTTTCCACATGGTCACTACTTGTGGAAAAGTCTCACAGTTGGAAATGTACATATATCCTCAGACTCCTATTGGATACTACAAGATGTGAGTTATATCATCCCGAGGTATAGTACTTCAAGGCCTGGACCACGGTCAAAATGGCACTTTTGATCTGAAATAAAACACAGTGTCTACTTTTATTGTTACTGTTAGATAAATTGTGAACTAGGAGGACTAAGAATTCCAGGTTTCTAAGGATAACTAGCATCTGTTTCTAGCCATAACAGTTCACATCACGTCCATGTCCCTGTGTCATTTTATCCCCTGTGCACACATATATGCACTAACTTCCCCTGTTCCCAGTGGTGCTCAACATTCACAGGCCCTGGCCCCGCCCCTTCACCATCCTGCCCTCATTCCACCCTCTTCCCCCAAGTCCCTGCCCCTGCCCCGCCTCCTCCCCTGTGTGCACCGCATCCCCACTCCTCCCCCTCTCTCCCAGAAAGTCCTAAGCACCGCCAAACAGCTGTTAGGAAGCAGGGCAGTGGGAAGCACTGGGAGGGAGGGTGAGGAGCGGGGACGCAGCGTGCTGGGGTGAGAAGGCGAGGCGGGGGAAGCTTGGCTGCCAGTGGGTGCAGAGCACCCACTAATTTTTCCCCATGGGTGGTCCAGGGGTAGAGTTGATGCCTATATTCATACACTTGAACTCTAACATGATTTAACAGCCAGGATCTTGAGAACTGTTAGAGCTCACACTTTATGCTGCATGCACCACTGAAAGTTTGTAATCTGATCTTCCAAATAGCAGCTAATATCTGAAGATTAATACATATGCTAACAGGGACAAAATTGAAGTGGTAGCAGCAAAGAAAGTAATTATACTTGAATTTTTTAAAAAACCATTGATAATTGTGGTTTCCTTCCCTCAAAGAAATCCTGAAGTTGGTAAAGTCATTGCTAACTTCATAAGTAATTCCTGTTCTATGAGCCAAGAACTGAAACCGGCCAATTAAATGGATAAAAATATTTAAAGGATCAAGCCTAGTATCTTTATTTACAGTATCTACATTGCAAGAAAGATGCAATGTAAGAACCACCTTCCCTGGACAACTGAGTTTGCCAGAAGTCAGTCAAACATTTCAAATAGTCTTCTCCTGTGAACAAGCTGCATAGCATATATATGAAATTACACACATCTGGCTCAATATGATGTGACCAGAGGAAACTTTCAATACACTTAGATGTCAATTAATGGAAATAAAGTGAAATGATGAAAAATAAGTAGTTTTGCTACATTGTTTTGAAAGATTGACAGACCACTGAATCCAATCAACTGGACATTAAGCTCAATTCTAACCCTGAAGCTATTCAAGAGGCTAACCTGATAAGTGCAGGCTGGTCAATGCAGCTAATTAGTGAGCCCTTCTGTCTTGGCACTGACATCCTGTGTAAACAGTGACATGCCAGATGACTGCCAGGAAAAAATAAAAATAAAAAAAGGCACCCAGACAAGTTCAGCTACCTTTAAGTTGTTGGACAAATAAGTTTATATACTGCACCCTTGAGTAAAAGGACATCAATAAAAATATGAGTAGTATTTTTAACTTAGTATTGACAGGACACTTGTAATAGAAAGATAACATGGTATCTCTTTTTCAGTTTCCTTTGAGAATCCTGAATTACTTATGAAGCACTTTGTGTATAGTCACAGTTTCTCGGAATGAGTGAGTCTTTCAAACAGCAACAGAATAAACAAAAATTTTGAAAAGGAAAATGAGACTCAAGTCACAAAAGCCAGTAGAGGGACACATTATACTTTCTTCCATTTCTTAAACTGACTAGATTCCAAGCTGGTGTTTCTACTGCCCATCTATAATTCTCATAGGCCTCACATGCTGTTGCATAATAATGACAATTTGAAACAAAGAATAATATGCACAGTAAGGCTAGAAGTTGAGAGTCTAAAACCAGAAAGCAGAGATTATTATCGAGAAATAGAAAAAAAGCCAGACTCAATATAAGTATATGGAAGTGGTAGGGGATAACTAGAAACTAACTGAGGGGTAATGAAATTGCAGTGAAAGAGGAAACCTGTTCAAACCCTGCAGAGACTAGTGGAAACAATTCTGTCAAAAACTGACAAACCACTTTTTAACCATCATATCTTTTTTCTGGAAACTTCACCTGGCTGTAAGTGCTTAGAGGCCATTTAGCTATGCTGAATGCAGATATTCTAGTCACAAATACATAATGTTCACAGACAATACAGAAACATTAGTGTACTGTCATGACAAATTTTTAGAAGTTCCGACATGAAATGACAATTTACAAGTAGAGCTTGCTTCACAGAACACTTGTTTGGTAGTATCTGTTTTAAATGTGTGTCTACTAAAAGTACATAAAAGTTGTCTTAGACTTCAGGAGACTGCACAGTGATCTCCAACCTCTGTGCAGCCAGTGGTCTAGGCTGGAACCTCCATATTTATTTGTCAAACAACATTTGCAGAATTTTAAAATAGTGTGTGCAGAAATTTAATTTTTTTGGCACAGAATGCCCTCAGGAGTAGCTAATAAAACCAATAGTGGACTTTGGCTACCAGCATCTAAACTAGACAAAGTCACCGCCTGACAAGTTTCAGCAATTTCTCAACCATTTAAACAACTGCTTCTTCATACAATTCTACAGCATAGCTTCTCTCCTTACGGCTTGTTTACATAGAAAAATTAACTTCTACAGTTATACTAATATAACTCCAAGTAGACTCTTATTTACAACAGTGGCCTTTTTAGATTTATCTTAATTTCCTTTTGAAGCAAATTAAGCTAAACTGAAAAAAAGCTACTGTTATTGCAAATTATAGCATCCACACGGTCAGTTACACTGATAACTATACTGGTATAGCAATGCTGATAACATTTCCCAAAGTAGACAAGCCCTTGTGCCTAAGGGCTTGGCTACATTAGAAATTTCGGAGCACTGCCGCGGTAGCGCTTTGAAGTGTGAGTGTAGTCAGAGCCGCAGCGCTGGGAGAGAGCTCTCCTAGCGCTGCTTGTAAACCACATCCCTTACAGGATCACATCCCCCTCACATCCCAGCGCTGCCGCCCTGATTACACTGACACTTTACAGCGCTGCATCTTGCAGCGCTCAGGGGGGTGTTTTTTCACACCCCTGAGCGCGAAAGTTGCAGCGCTGTAAAGTGCCAATGTAGCCAAGCCCTAAGTAACATAGAAATTGGTTCAAGTAGTAACCATTACATAACTATGGCTGTGATTCAGTATGTGCAGAGAAATCCTACCAAAAACTAGTACTGTGAACTGAAACTTTAGAGGATTAAAAAAAGAAAAAAAGAGAAAAGAGAAAGCAGTAACAAAACAACAAATAAATAAATAAATAAAACTCACAGGTCAAGTGAAGAACCCAAAATTCTTAACGGTTAAATGTCAACTGACTAGCTATTATTTGAGCTCCATCAAATACTCTATCAAGAATGCCCTGATGCAGGTATCATGGTGCCATTTTTTCAGAACTTGATTTAATTGTGTTTCACATGTGTCTCTGTTAAAATAATGCAGTTAAGTAACTTTTTTGTAATTAAGCATAACCTGAGATCTTATGCCTACTGGAGACCAAAAAGTCTTACTCTTTTTCTGCTGTTAGTGCTTTAAAATAAGCTGACCATTGACACTATTTGATCCATCAACTGACCAGATGTTTTTGGACAGGTCACATGTGCAACCCTAGACTCTGCAAAGAGGGTACCTGAGAATACCAGAATTGCATTAGAAATACACATGCAGAAACAGAGGAAGTATAAAGACAAGGACACAACGCAGTATGGTTAAATGACAAGGTTCAAGGATGTTATTTGAGCCAAAGATACAGCCTCCAGAATATGGAACTCCAACTCAGTAGCGTAGCTGGGGAGGGGAGCGGGGCAGCAGCCGCTCCCCCACTGAGCACAAGTGGCACCTTTTTAATTTTACTTGCCTGGGAGCGAAGGGGAAAAAAAAGGCGCCACCCACTGAGGTGCTTTTACTGGTGGGGCGGCGCTCTGGGTTTTCGGTGATGGGCTCTTCACTAGCTCTGGATGTCTTCAGCAGCACTGAAGCTTCATCGCCAAAATGCCGCTGAAGACCCGCGGAGCCAGTGGCGCCTTTTATTTTTCCATCACTCCCCTTGTTCCCTCCACCTGGCTACGCCCCTGCTCCAACTCAAGTGAATCCTATATAACAGGAGTCAGCAACCTTTAAGAAGTGGTGTGCCAGGTTTTCATTTATTTACTCTAATTTAAGGTTTTGCATGCCAGTAATACATTTTAATATTTTTAGAAGGTCTCTTTCTATAAGTCTATAATATATAACTAAACTACTCTTGTATGTAAAGTAATAAGGTTTTTTCAAATGTTTAAGAAGCTTCACTTAAAATTAAATTAAAATGCAGAGCCCCCCAGACCGGTGGCTAGGACCCAAGCAGTGTGAGTGCCACTGAAAATCAGCTTATGTGTCGCCTTTGGCACACACGCCATAGGTTGCCTACCCCTCCTATATAAAGTAGCAAGCTATTGCAGGCAACATATAAGATAAAGGTCAGAAGGGAATTTGGGCTTTTTGGTCTAGGACTACTCGTTTCTTCTCATATACCATAAATAGCAGCCTAGGATAGAATCCACACATGCTACTAGAACAAACAGAGCAATTAAGAACTATGACCAAGATACCCTGTAAGAACATTTTTTTTAACACAACATACACATATTGTTTCTAGAAATATACTAAAATAAAGCCAGTTAACAAAATGTACAAAATACAAGCTATGAAGACATTAATACTTCAAGGAATTAGTTGTGAACAGCTGCAAGGATAAAATAGAAAAATGAACACTGGGTAAGAAAAAAAATCAAGTTTTAACATATAAGTATATTATGATCAATAGGACAAGTGAATGGCAGCATGTGGACAAGAATTCAGGAAATAATCACTATGTAGATTATCAATTCACCTTTCACAAAAGGTAAACATTCATCCTCACTCAACTGCCATGTTATTTTCATCTGATTATCTATAATTAGACATTTGAAGATAAAATCATGGTAATTTGCCTAGAATGCACTTGCCTAAAAATTCTATAAATTTAAAATGTTAATTATACAAGATATATTGGGAAGTGACTGCTACTATGAACTTGTTTGCTCCTAGTAAGAATAATCACTTAACTGTTCTAAAATTAGTAATTTATTTATAGCAAAGAGAGCTAGAGTGCTAGATTACTTAGTAAAATGCATACCGTAATTATACAGTAAGCAGCAAATTGCTATTAAGAACTATTACATTTTCAAATCTAATGCTGGCCAAAGCCAACAAGAGAAACCAATCAAGAAACACCTGCCAATACACATCAACAGCACACACCTGAGCTTAGACACTTAGATTTGTTTTCCTGTTAAGCACTCTGGCCTTGGCTAAATTGCACTTACTCCTTAAGAGAAAAAAAAATTCCTCACTATTTTTAACACCAGTAGTAGCAAGACAGATGCTCTAGGAGCAAATAAACTAGTGGTTGCCAGTAGTTTTACCACCATGACATGTGGACCTCCTCTGAGCAGGTATAGATGACAAGTAATTTAAAACTCCTGGAGCTTTGTTCACACTAGGGTAAGTCTATACAGCAGCTGGGAGGTATGATTCCCAGCTCATGGAGACATACATGCTTGAGCAGAGCTACTGTTAGTGCCTAAAAGTAAGTCCAGATACAGCAGTACGAGGCTCAGACTAGCTGCCCAAGTAGAAGCCTGCAGATATGCACGCTGGTGGCTAACCTGAGCTGCAGGCTGTGTCATCACAACCACACAGCAATTTTTAGGAGCTAATATGTGCAAACTCTGTTCAAGCATGTCAGCTAGGGTTGCCAATCCTCCTGGTTTCACTGGAAGGATCCCAGAATTGGGCTCTATCTCCCAGAGGCTAGTGAAGCCAACTGAAGATTTTAGGCCACTATAAGTCCAGCGATGCAGCAGGGCTAAGGCAGGCTCCCTGCCTGCGTTGGCCCCACACCACTCCAGGAAGTGCCCAGCACATCTGTACAGCCCCTGGGGAGAGGGCCGCCCAGAGGGGGGGCCAAGAGGGGCAATTTGCCCCAGGCCCCGCAAGGACCCCCACGAGAGTTTTTTGGGGCCCCTGGAGGGGGTCCTTCACTCACTCCAGGGGCCCCGGAAAACTCTCGTGGGGCCCAGGCCCCCAGAATCTCCAGGTCTTTGGCAGCAATTCGGTGGGGGTCCTTCGGGGCACTTCGCCGGCGGGTCCCAGAGCAGAAGGACCCCCCGCCGCCGTATTACCGCTGAAGCAGGGGCCCCCGCCGCCAAAGACCCCAGGCCCCCTGAATTCTCTGGGTGGCCCTGCCAGGGTGGGGGCAGGAGAGATAGGAGGTCTGCACATGCTGTCCCCCCATGCCCCAGTGCCAACTCTACAGCTCCCATTGGCCAGGAACTACAGCCAATGGGAGCTGCAAGGGTGGTGCCTGCAGGCACAGACAGTGCACACAGCCCCCTGGTCTTCCCCCCACCAGGCTGCAGGGACCTGCCAGCCACTTCTGGGAGTGGTGCAAGGCCAGGCAGAGAAGCTGCCTTAGCCCCACTGCACTGCCACCTGAGATAAGAGCCTCCTGGACAGAGCCCACACCCCCCAGCACCCTAAACCCCTTCCCCAGCCCTGAGCCCCCTCCTGCATCCAAACTCCCTCTCAGAGCTTGCACCCCACATCCTGTTCTGTACCCCAACACCCTCCCCCAGGCTCAACCCCAGCCCACAGCCCACCCTCCTGCCCCAGCCCAGTGAAAGTGAGTGAGGATAGGGGAGAGCAAGTGAAAGGGGGGGGGGAGAATGGAGTGAGTGTGTGGGGCATGGCCTCACAGAAGGGGGCAGGATAAGGGTGTTTGAATTTGTGTGATTAGACAATTAGCAACCCTAATGTCTATGCAAACTGGAAATCACACCACCCAGCAACTGTGTAGACATACTCTACAACTCTGTTACTATCACTCATGGAGCTGCACCAAGTGGTATTTTTTTAAATACAATAATTAATACACAGAACAGCCTAAAGGATTTTTTATTTTTATTTTAAATACCTTAAACCAAGAAAATATTTCAGACAAACTACAACGGATGACCCAAGAGATGGTTCATTTATAACACAAATTAAGCCTAGAGTCCTTGGGCTGATCACTCACACATTAAAAAAAACCCTTTAATGATGCTGCTGAGAACCCAATTCTGCTTTACTAGGCTGCCAGCCATGCTCAGCCATGTGACTAAGTGAAAAAAAAATTCCTGCATTTTAATACCTTAAATCTAGTCCCTATATACCATGTGTTCTTGGTCAGTTGCTAGCTAAGAGATAGCTGCATTTCGGGGATGAGGTGAGCCCCTATACATCGGTTACATTTGTAAAGTGCTTTAGGATCCTCCTTGGAGCTGAGCGTGCTGTATAAGTGTATGGTATTATTATTAGCAACACACCTGAACAGACATCCCGAATTCTAGAGAGGTTTGAAATCTGAACCCAGATCAGGCTTTCACAGTTCAGCGGTATGTTTAAAATGGGCCACGCCAAAACCCTAGATCCAGGCACCCGAAACTTTTTCTCTGTGGATACAGAGAAGAAGGGGGCGGGGGGAAGGACGCAAGGGGAAAGTGTCTTAAATTTGGCTTCAGACTTTGCAGCCGTCTGTCGTTCCCGGAGACCCCGCATCCCGGTGAGGAGCGCCCCGCGCTGCGGCCATAGGGAGTGGAAGCGGCTGGGCACAAAGCCGCGCGTCAGCCCGTTTGCTGCGGCCCTGCTACATCCCCCAGCCGGGGGCAGGCGGGCCCCCCTTAGAAGCGGCTACCGGGCCTGCTCTGCCCTGGGCTCCCGCTAGACAAAGGAAGGAAGCCCGGGGGCGGCGGGAGTTCCAGCCTAGCCAGCGCCGCTACTGAGCGCACGGGGCCGTGGCCTCGCACCTGCTCCAGGGCCACAGCGGGAACCGGCCTGACAGGCTGGGAGAGGGCGGGTGTCCCGAGCCGGGGCGGCCTGGCCGAGCGGGGCGGTCACTGACCAGGATCCGCTTGAAGAGGTTGCTCTCCTTGGGCGGCAGCAGCACGGACGGCATGGTGCGATGGGGACAAGATGCAGCGGCGGCGGCTCTTTAACTCATTGGCCTGCGCCGCCCGGCCGGCTCCCCTCAATCTCCGCGAGCGAGCGAGGGCGGCCCTTGTGCGCAGCTGCCGGGGAGGCCTCGCTTCCCAACTGACGCTGCAAAATGGCCGCTGGGATCCCCCTTGGCGCACGCGCAGATCCTGCTCTATCTCCAGCAACGTCCCCCCTCCTCCCCGCCGTCAGTCCTGGTCTCGGGGGTGCGGGAGGCATCCCAGAGCTTAGAGGGATGAGTTTGGTCTTGTCCAGACTTGACACCAACTCCCGCGATGTTATTATAAATCTCGGGGTTTGGTGCCTGAGCGGGTCAGTTTTGCACCGTTGGTACCGCTTGTAGTTAAAAAACGCGGCCCCCCCTCTCCCCGAACGAGGCAACACCCCGCCCAGGGCAAGGCAAAGGACCCATGCAGTTCAAGGCCTGGTTAGTGGGCTCTGTGGAGACCTGGGGCTGGCAGTGCAGCGTGGTGTTTGGCTCCGGGGGGCATTGGCAGTGTGAGAAGAGAGAGGATGAAAAATCCCATTATTCTGATTACGCTCTTGCCACCGTCTTTCCGCTTTGCTTTCGCGTCCACTGTCTGAAGAACTGTTCCTGCTAGAGCCACATCATCTGAGAACCTGGAAAACCGACTTTCAAAGAGTATAATGCACTTGTCTCTACCCAACAAAGTTTGTGTGATTAGTGGCTGCTAAAATCTGGCTGGAATTTAAGGAGAGGATGACAGGCCTAGTAATCAGACAATTATTATAACCTAAGGATGTCATCTAATGTATTCATTCATTTTTCAGTGTTTGACATCAAATGTTAGCTATGTAAAGCTTCCCAGCCATCTCATAAATATTTGTAAGAGATAGTATTTGTTCCTGGGCTGGCAGTAGTTCCTTTACCAAGTGAAGTGTGAGGCTCAAGTGGCTTGCTGCTGTTGACATAATAAGAATTACTTGTTTCCGCATTAAGAACTTTGCTCTTTGGAGTCTGTAGCTTCCCTTGAAGGTGTAGACTGGGGAACTGCTTGTAACTTTAGTGGCTTCACAGATGTAAGTTGTCTCTCAGACTTTCATAGGAAAGGGAACCATCTGAAGGACAGAGTGACTTTTCCTATGTTTTGTGAGAGACAGGGTAGGTGAGGTAATATTTTTTTATTGGACCAACTTCTGTTGGTGAAAGACAATCTTACATAGAGCTCTTCTTCATTTTAACGTAAATTACCATTCAAAATGTGGATGTACCATGGATTTACATAGTGACATGATATTTTATATCTTATTATCTGTCCCTTTCCTATTGTTTCCTAGCATTCTATTAGCTTTTTTGACTGTCACTGTACACTGAGCAGATATTTTCAGAGAAATACCCACTCCAAGAGCTCTTTCTTGAGTGGTAATAGCTAAATTAGACCCCATAATTTTGTATATATAATTGGGATTGTGTTTTCCACTGTGCATTACTTTGCACTTACCAACATTGAATTTATCTGCCGTTTTGTTGCCCAGCCACCCAGTTTTGTGAGATCTGTTTGTAACTCTTCACAGTCTGCCTAGAACTTAACTATCTTGAGTAATTTTGTATAGTCAGCAATTTTTGCCATCTCAGTGTTCACCCACTTTTCCAGATCATTTAAGAATATGTTGAAGAGCACAGTTTGCAGGACAGATCCTTGGGAGCCCTGCTATTTACCTCGCTCCATTGCGAAAAAGGACCATTCTGCCCTGGTGTCTTAAAGGCCCAGATTCTCAAAGGTATTTAGGCTCCTAATTTCCCTTCATTTCAATGGGAGATAGGCGCCTAATTACCTTTGAGGATCTGGGTAAAGGAGCTATATACTTCGTCATAGAAGGAACTAGGATTTAGATTTATTTTAGTTCAAAGCCTGTTTTTCTTTCTTTTATTTTTCATTTTTGAACAACTGTTTTTTATTTTATTATTTTTAGCATATGCCTTTATATCAGGCTGCTTGAAAAGTGACAACTCAAATTTGTATACAAAATAAATATGTTAAAAGAATGTAAATGTTGAAAAGTCTATCACACAAAGATTAGTAAATGAAGAATTAAGATTGCCCATGGAACTTTAATTTGGCCCATTTGTGGAATGCATTTTGCTACTTTCTGTAATCATATGATAACTAGAACTTCTCAATTAAATTAAAAAAAATTAATGTGGGCAAAACAGTGTAATTTTTTCCTAATCTCATTCTTGGAAAGAGGTTCAAAAATTCAACCTGAGGCAGACACCTGAAGCAAAATTTCAGCTCAAACAGTTTGTTTGGCAAAGGCATAAGCAACTTAAAGCAGAGTTTTACAATGGAAAATGTTAAGCAACCTTAACTATACGTCATGCTACCAGTTCCATTTGCAAAAATATCTTACTGTTCCTTTGTATTATTGTTTATTAAACATATCTTGTATATTTTTGTGTGTTTTAAATAAATATTTAGCTTGTAATAATATAGATCAGGGGTCGGCAACCTCTGGCACGCAGCTCACCAGGGTGAGCACCCTGGTGGGCTGAGCCAGTTTTTTAACCTGCCATGTCGACAGGTTTGGCCGACCGCGGCTCTCACTGGCCATGGTTCGCCGTTCCAGACAATGGGGGTGGCGAAAAGCCGTGGCCAGCACGCTCCTTGCCTGTGCCGCTTCCTGCCACCCCCATTGGCCTGGGAGGGTGAACCGTGGCCAGTGGGAGCTGCGGTTGGCCGAACCTGCTGACACGACAGGTAAACAAACTGTCCCAGCCTGCCAGAGGCTTACCTTGGCGAGCCGCGTGCCAGAGGTTACCATCCCCTGATATAGATGTCTAGTAAAACATTTATTGCTAGTAAACTCTGTTTACATTAACTGACTACCAACAATGAAGTGATGTTGTGAAAATAGCTTGGAGACAGGTACCAGTTAAGTAAGATGCACGATAACATTTTCCCAGAATTATTGTATTTAGTTAGACAAGGTGTGTGAGGTAATATTTTTTATTGGCCCAACTTTTGTTGGTGAGAGAGACAAGTTTTTGAGTTTATACAGAGCTCTTCTTAAGGTCTGGGAATCTAAAGTGTCACTGCTCATGTTGTGGAGCTTCCATTTCAGAAGGCAAAATTCAGTTTCGTTCGTTATTGTATGCGGTGTTGTAGTCATGATGGTCCCAGGATATTAGATAGAGAAGGTGGGTGAAGTAATATCTTCTTTCCACCAATTTCTGTTGGTGAGAAAGACAAAGCTTTTGAGCTTTTCTCAGGTCTGGGAAACTAATGTCACAGTATACACCAATCATGTTGTATGCTGGAGGTTGGGTGGCTCTCAGAAAAGTGTATCTTTGATCTATGAAGCTGATGGACATGCTAGTCACCTTCTCTTCTGGCTAAATGAGGGAACAATTAAATGCTCTTTGTTTAGGGTTGCAAGCAACCTCTTCAACTTTTGGTAAAGGTAACCTCAAGGCTCCACACCCTGCCCTGCCGCTTCCATCAAGGCCCCACTGCTGCTCTGCCTCTTTCCCCAAGGCCCCACGCCCATTGCTCGCTGATCCCCCATCTCCCGTCGCTCACTGGATCCTCTCAAAGAGCCTGCCTGCAGGTAGGAGGTGGCCCCAACTGAGCAGGGGTTGGTGCAGTTAATGACCTAGCACCTACCCTCACCCCATGGTAAGCAGACTTTTGGTTCAGGTGCCATTTAGGGTTACCAGCTCCGCTTGTCGACCAGACTTTCCAGTTGAAAACCAGGCACCTGGCAACCCTAAATGGCACCCGGACACAGAAGCCGAAAACCGGACTCTCTGGGTATAACCTGGATAAGTGGCTACCTTACTTTTGTTTAGTGATAGAGAAAACAATGGAAGCCGCAAAGACTAGACTCACTACAAACACTCGGATGGGAATTGATTTGGTTGCAGCTGTGTGTCTATGTTAAAAACAAAAAACAGCCAGAGAACAGGAAGAAATGAGAGGTGACAAGAGACGCACTTATAGCATGTCCTTGAAAAAGCCAAGAGAGAACTTCTTGGGCAGAGTGCTGCCCAAGCTGGAAAGGCTTGAAATTGTAAGCAAGGAGATAGCCTCCTATCATTTGATCCTACTGTGTTCAGAGAAACAGGACTTTGTACACATTCTTTATAAATAATCAGGATTGCGTCCAATAAATACCTGATTCTATCATCAGAATCTCCACCTGATGCAAACAACCCACAAGGCCCCGAATATTGGCTAACTGTTCTGATCAAAAGGGGATAACAATATATCAATACATAAATGATAATAAACTTGTAATTGTGCCTGGTGAATCATTTGATTTCGAAACATATTAACATAAACCAGTATCTGTATAAATGATGAAGTATGGCTGTATGCCTGTATTTGCGTGGAGCCTCATGGATGTCAGTGGGTCTCAGCGGAGGCACAGAAGTCCACCAAGTCAGAACAGGTTGTGAGACAACACTTTACGTCAGTGCCTAAACAACAGCAGAAAGAGAAGGGTTCTCTAATTCACTGAGACTGTAAGGCAGTGGCCCCAAACTGTGGGGTGCACCCCATAGGGAGGCACAAAGGAACATTTGGGGGGCGTGACAGGGCCTGGGTCAGCCTCCATGGGGATTGGAGAGGGAGCGCCACATAGCCATGCCCCGCTTCCAGCCCTGCCTTCAGCCGTGGCCCTGGCCCCGCCTCCAGCCTCGGCTCCACACCTGGCCATGGCCTAGCCGTGTCTCCGCTCCCAGCCCTGCCCTACCTGAGCCCCCGGCCCCAGCCTCGGCTCCCAGCCATGGTTCCGTTCTCGCCCCCACTCCCAGCCTCAGCCCCTGGCAGCAGCTCAGTTCCCAGCCCTGCCCAGCTCCTGGCCCCAGACCCATTCTTAGCTGCGGCCACAGCCCTGTCTCCCTTAACTCCTCTGTGTCTCCCCCCGGGAGCTGCGGCTCTGTTTTGGACCTGGCTCCCAGGGGGACATGGACAATGGTAAAGGGGGCACAACTCTGAAACGTTTGGGGACCACTGGTATAAGGTATATAAGCATACAGAGATCTATGTTGCTTTTAGTACATGTCTAATTTCCATTTACAATAACTGGCACTCATGAATGCCTATGGAAAAATTAATTGACACCATATATGATTATTTATTAAACATTCTGGCATCTTTTTATATTACATAAATAAAGTGTTTCCCTTTTTTATACTACTTTCCCCCTTGTCAACCAGGCTTAATAAAAAATTAATCATGTTGTTTTTAATTAAAGGTTTACATTATTATTATATTCACATGTAATAACTATTGTTGACTGCCACTGAAACTGATGTAATTTTTGTTGCCGTCACTTCTGATTTTAAAGCCAGTTTAGTAATTTATAAATTTGAGTGCATGAGCTGTTTGTGACTTTCATGTAATTTAATAACCTTTATTTACCTGACCAAGATTTTAAGTGTTAAATCATATTTTAAAGTGAGAAGATAATTTGATTATTTAAAATCATCGTCTAAGGCACATTCCGATGAATGTAGGGTTTAGGAGGACAAATTCTGTGAGATACAAATGCAAGCTGAATCCCTTCCCAGAATTGGCAGTTTCTGATAGAAAAACTGTTTACTTAAAAAATTCCTGACTTGCACTACCCATAAACCAACAAGTCAAATAAAAACCTGAAATTGATTGTTCTGTGAAAACGCATGATTTTTAGTCAACTTCATGATTTTTAAGGACCTGACTCATGATTTTTGAATAGTTGCATTTGGCAATATTGAATTCCACACAAATGATGAAAGGATGCATTTTATTTATATCATTGTGCCAGCTGCTACACAATAAGGACCTTGGCTGGGGCTCTTGCTCACTGCCACAATAAAATAAAATAATAATAAGTAAATAATAATAAACGTAAATAATATTTTTAGAAATTGCATATTCTCCATATACGTTTTCTTTCTGGCTTATAATGAAAAAAAGGGGTTAAAAGTCCTGTGACTGAGGCATTCTGGAAGCGGTAGTGCTTAGCAAGAATGCTGGGAGTGGTAGTTCCTTTTCAGTCTGTCGCTTCCTTTCTGTGATGGCTGCATGTTATAAGGTACTGTCTCCGTCTGTTCTTCTCTGGGCAAGTTTATTTTAAAATTCTGTGCTATCATTTTTTGTTCGTAAAATACATCTCGAGGAGGGCCCTTGGTTCCGAAGGTATCATCCTTTCTAGCAGTGCTGGGATATTAGCCCTAGGAAGAGAGCTGCTGCATGGAAGGTGGCATGGAGAGTAAAGAGCTAAGGGATTGATTGGAAAAAGTAGAGCAACCTAAAATTAACTGTAACTGGATCGGGGCTTTCAATTAGATAGTGATTTTAACTTTACAAATATATTTTTAAGTTTTACAAATATATATTTCTATAATGATGAAGGGGAGGAAAGGAGTAGCTAGCTGGCTGAATTGATCACTTTAATGCTGATGAGATTTAATTGTGTTGTTAGTGGTGTGTTAGGGTACCTAAAGCCTTGGATAGGTGTGTTTTTAAGTTATTATTCAAGTTGAAATAAATGAACCTTAGCTGAAACCATCAAGTTAAAACTTATATTTAAGAATTACATTTTTTCTGTTACTAATAGTGTCTTTAATTATTAAAACTGAAAGACATTTTAAAATCTAATTTACTTCTTGCTTTATTTTTTATTAGCTCTCTGATTGGACAGTGAAAATGTACTAGTCAGTCTCAGTCTTCTCACCATCAGTTTCACTTTCTGGTTCTGATGCACTAACTACAAGCCTGCAGTGTTTCGATTGCAAACATTGCAGGATATATTTTTTTTTTTTAACAAATAAACAAAGCTTTAATTGAAATTTTAAAAAAATCAATAGAAATGTGTATTGGCCATAAATCTTGTAAAAGTTTGATTTCAAAATACTTGCATTTTGGGACAAATTTAATCTGACAATGTCTATTTAAGAGAAGGATAATTATTTGTGTGTAATTATTTCTAGGCAGTGCACTTGCCCAGTTTGTCTGAACCATGCAGTAATTTAGGTATCATAAAATAATATTTTTTGTTTTTAATTTCCAAAGAGCTCAGATGAGGCTGTATTACAAAACATTATTGAGTACTTCTGCTTTTCAGAACATCAGTTACTCTGTTTCTCTTAGTGGTGTTTCATATATTTTTTATAATGCGGTTAATTGTGTCAACGTAGAAAATTGTGGACCAAATTGACCAGATATAAGCAGGTGAAACTCTATTGACATCAGTGAATTGCATCTTTTTAAGTGAGGTCTAGATTTGGGGGTGTGCAATTAAGTCCAGGGCTGTAGATTACTGGCCTGATTGTGCATCATTCTGGCAGAAGCACATCAAGATATGGACAAGGAAAAAGATGTGTAGTCTCTGCTATGGCTCTTCTTAGACACCGGAACAACCCCTGGGGGCTATCAGCAACCAAGTGTCAATTAGAACAGCCCTCAGGTTGCTATAATTTCTACCAGGGGCTAAGCAGGACCTAGCCAGCTTGTGAAATGTGGGAAGTGCAAAGGAATTCTTCCTGATTCCTTCAATGCCTGTGACACTGACAGTTAGGTCAACAATTTTAAATATTCCACTTCTTGCCATGATAGTAAACAATAGGATCACAGACACAGTGGATGGAATTAGAGAGTTATAGTGGTGTGTTAATAAAAGACTTGAAGGTGAACAAAAAATATCTGCTACTGACCCGAAAGAAACCATGATATCAAGAAATTAAAACTGGCATGCTGTGACATACATGGCATATACCTACTTGTTCACATCTGTGTCTGAGGTGTTAAAAGAAATTGGCCCTGAAGTATTTAATTTGTAAAAGTATTTCTGTCTCCATGAGTTAAAAAAATAGAACAGGGGTCGGCAACCTCTGGCATGTAGATTGCCAGGGTAAGCACCCTGGCGGGCCAGGCCAGTTTGTTTACCTGCCATGTCGGCAGGTTCGGCCAATTGCAGCTCCCATTGGCCTCTGTTTGCCGTCCTAGGCCAATGGAGGTGGTGGGAAGCTGCAGTCAGCACATACCTTAGCCCGCAGCACTTCCCGCCGTCCCCATTGTCCTGGGACGGGGAGTCGCGGTCAGTCAAACCTGCCAATGCGGCAGGTAAACAAACTGGCCCGGCCCGCCACGGTGCTTACTCTGGCGAGCTACGTGCCAGAGGTTGCTAACCCCTGAAATAGAAGATAAGACAAAGAACTCCCACTGAGATTAGTTTAACTATTATGGGATTTATTTAAAACAAATCTCATGGTCTTTTGTATCTGTCTTGAGAATTTTGACTGTTGCGGGGGAAGGTTCCTTCCCTCATTCTCTGAGTCTTGCACTTTGAGTTGTGAATCACACCTCTGAGAAGTAGGTGTAAAATGTTACCATACCAGAATGATAGCATTTTTCACAGATGTAAATACTGACACAAGGTACAGGGCGCTAAAGAATCAGGCCTTCAGAAATAAATACAAGGACCTTGTCCTTCATGGTTATTCTCTACTGAGACTGTGACTATTTCTTCTTCCTCCTTTCTTGAGGCAGGGTGGGGGAGGGAGTTCCCTGTCACCCTATTGCTCTCTAAACCCTGTCACTTCAGGCAGCGCAATTTTTCAGATTTCTTTCTCTGAAAAGTCCTAGCATGTGGCTATCTGAGAGGGGATCTCTTTCCCTATAATCCACTTCAGCGGTTATAATTATCTGGGATGCTCTTTATGTTGGTTTCCAGGTGGCATCACCTACTTTCTTCACAAAAGCCAAACCTCTCCCTGTTGGGGAGAGGATGTAGAGGAAACTCCACAGGGAACTTCATGGAATTTCCCCTTGACTTAATCCATTCCTAGGGAGTGTTTTGTTTTCTTTCTGCAAGAAACCCTACAACTTTTGCAAACAAGTTAATTGAAGCTTGAGTTTTCCCCTCCTAAAATGGAATTACCTGCATCTTTTGAAACAGGTCACCGGAAAACACATACACTTTTTGTCTTAAATGTGTTGCAGTTCAGGATCAAAACACTTTTAAAAATGATGTACAGTGCTACCCTTTGGCAGGGAAAAGATGACCTCTCTTGAACCAGTGCCTAGAGAAAAGGTTTCCTTAGTTGAAGGAATAGTGGATTGCCAACCAAAATAAGATGATCTGTTTCCCCTCAAATTGACACAGGAAGGACGAGGAAATATTGACAAAGACAGAAGGGCTCACAGTATTGGCAGAAGTGGTAGGAACCCTCAGTTCCATAAGGAATCCTTTCTTGTGTCAACAACTCACTGAATTCAGTAGGACTACTTGTCAGAATAAGGGCTATTCATATGAATATGGGATGCAAGTTTAGGCCCCTTGATAGGCCACAACGTCAGGACTTCCTGTTACAAACTAGAAAAGGTTCAAAACAGGATCTGTCATGTGAAGTGTACAAACTGGTGAAGAAATGGAGACCTTTTCCCTGAACAATGGCCATAATTTTCAAAAGGAATAAGTACTATGTTACTGTTCTTGCATCACTGTAGAATAGTTCAGACGAATTAATTGTATTTAAGACAGCTTTCTTTTTATTTATTGAAATATTTTATGTCCCTTATTTGTATGTTTAATTTTGAAATATATGCACAGTAGGCTATGTAGCATTGTTTGAATGGCTCCAGTCTTGCAAACATTTATGCATGTGTCAGTAGTCTTGCCAATTAACCTGTTGCAAGGTCAGGGCCAGTATTACTAATATACTCATGGCCATGCTCAGCTGCTGTCACTTACACTAGTGCAGTGGTTCCCAAACTTGGTTTGTGGCTTGTTCACAGTAAGCCCCTGGCAGGCTGCAAGACACTTTGTTTACCTGAGCATCCACGGGTACAGCTCGCAGCTCCCAGTGGCCATGGTTCTCCGTTGCTGGTATAGATATACTTGCAGAGCTATGCCGGCAACCGCCGCAACTGTAGATGCAGCTTATATCAGTAAGAAAGTTCTTTTGCCAGTGTAATTGCTTAAACCAGTTCCCCAAATCAAATAAGCTATACTGGTAAAAGAACTCTTTTGACATATAACTGTATCTGTGCTTTGGCTTTCTCCGGCATAGCTATGTTAATTGGGATGTGACTTTTTTTCACACTGCTAACCAACATAGCTATGCCAGTAAAAGTTCCTAGTGTGGTCCAGACCTAAGTCTGGGATAGGTCCATTTAAGGTGGAATGGCATCACTAGATTTACATGATGCAACTAAGAGGAGGATTTGGTCCCTATTTAGCATTTTAAAATACACATTTAAAAAAAAAAAAAAAAGCCAATGAAAAAGTGGCCCATATTGTATCTGCTTTAAATTTCAGGTGGTGAACCGTAAAAGCTGAGATGAAACCTCACCGAGGCGTTGGGCTTTTTAAAAGTCTGCTTGCTAATTGTTTCCATCGCTATCACCATCACTGCTCTCCTCTTGTTAAAAGGATAGGTCACATGATGGAACTATCTATCTTTAGACGCAATTATTTACTGAATATAGTTAAACCTCCTCTGTCATTTAATGATTGGTCAAGGAGATATCATCAGGATTTTAGAGCACTGTGGAAGCATGAAGCTGTGGAAAAATATCTAGAGACCTTAAACAGAGAATACCAGCGGGTTGACCAGTTGTTAAATAGTGGCTCAATGAATGAGTATGACCGAAGTCCTCTGAGCAGAAGACGTACTCATTTATCCACCCTTGTAGCTACTTTTCAAGAAATACAAGAGGCAGAAAGAGAAGTTCAAGAGATAGAATCCATGTGTACAAGTAAGTAAAATCCATGTGTTTATGCAAAGCAGTTTTTTTTTTTTATGATGTGATGGGCCTTATTACCTAGAATTTGAAACAAGTCACCCAGGGAGCAATACACTCGGCACATACATTTTTCTGAGGGTCCTCCATGTCCCTATTAAAGCCTTCTAGATCCTTCCATTTTGTTTTGCTTTAGCCCCACTGCCTCAGAGTGACCAACTTTGCAGAGCAGGCCAGTGTCGTGTACATTATACATTCAAAGTCACGTGAACATGTCTTTAGCTCAAATATTCTAGAAACGTTGTTTTTAAAACTACTCCAGTCCTTGTTTCATAGGGCTAATGACAATTTTCTTCTTAGGGACATATTTTAGGTAAGGCTTATTTATTTGGGCAGGGGGCATGATTCATAGTACATGTCAGACTGGACATTGTCATTTAAATTTGGATTTTGGGTGTTTGGTTCATTGATATCTATTAAATTATGGACTTTGCACATCTCTTTGTAGATGCTCAACCCCAGGCCCTGAATTGTCAGGCTTCAATTTAACCTTATGCGAAATACTAGTTCCTTGAAGATATTTGAGAATTCTCCTGTGGAGTGAAATAAACAAATGGTTATCCCCCAATCAAAACTATGCCCAGTGGTTTTCAACATATTGACTGATGATGTGGAAGATAGGGAGGAAAAGCACGGTAGCAGAAATTGCTGCTTATACCATTATTATTAGGACGAGGAAGAAATGCAAGGAATGGAGCTTACAAATTTGGTAATTATGCAACACTGGCAGTGAAATTTAGAGTACACAGAGTAAGGTACTGCAGACATTAAGTCAGGAAAATAGCCACTGATAGTACTACATACACTAATGGGTAGTAAATTAGTAGCGAGAGACGACTGAATGTAGAGCAGGGAGAACTTAGAATGGCAGCCAAAAGCCAATATAAGGGATGCAGTGTCTACACCAGGGGTGGGCAGATTTTTGGCCTAAGGGTCACATTGGGGTATAGAAATTGTATGGAGGGCCATGAATGCTCACAAAATTGGGGTTGGGGTGCAGGCTGTGGGGTGGGGCTGGGGATGAGGAGTTTGGGGTGCAGGAGGATGCTCTGGGCTGGGATTGAGGGGTTTGGAGGGCAGGAGGGGGATCAGGGCTGGGGCAGGGGTTTAGGGCATGGGGAGAGGCTCAGGGGTGTGGCCCCCAACCCAGAGTAGGGCCAGGCCATGTGGTGCGGGTCCAGACCCCGACTTAGTGCCGTGGCCGGAGCACCAGAGCGGGGCTGAGCCACGTGGTATGGCTCAGGGGCCGGCTTAAAATGGCTCGTGGGCTGTAGTTTGCCCACCCCTGGTCTACACAGACACTGCATCACCTTAACTACACCGGCATAAGCCCTACACCTGTCATGGAGGTGGCGTTATTATGTCAGTGTAATAGGGAACTTACATCGGTGGGAGCAAGGCTGTAGCATGTACGCTGACATAATTAGGTTGACATAAGATGCCTTACGTTGACCTAACTCTGTAGTATAGACTAGGCCTTAGTGATGCTGCTAGATCGGGGTGGGCAAGCTACGGCCTGCAGGCTGGATCCAGCCTGTGAGACCTTTTAAGCCGTACTGCGAGCCGCACCATGTGGCTCGGTCCTGCTCCGGCGCTCCAGCCGGGGCACTGGGTCAGGGCCGCACCACGTGGCTCCCGGAAGCCGTGGCATGATCCCACTCTGGCTCCTACGTGCTCCAATGGGAGCTGCAGGGGCAGCGCCTGCGGATGGGGCAGTGTGCAGACCCGCCTGGCCTGCACCTCCTCAGCCTCTCCCCATGCCCCAAAGCCCAGCCCTGATCTCCCACCCGCCTGCTCTCCAAACCCCTCGATCCCAGCCCAGAGCACTCTCCTGCACCCAAAACCTTTATCCCCGGTCCCACCCCAGAGCCCACAACCCCAGCGGGAATCTGCACCCCTTCCCGCACCCCTGCCCCAGTCCTGATCCCCCTCCTGCCCTCTGAACCCCTTGGTCCCAGCCCAGAGCACCCTCCTACACCCCAAACTCCTCATCCCCAGCCCAGAGCGTGCATCCCCTCCTGCACCCCAACCCCCATTTTGTGAAGCATTCATGGCCCTCCATACAATTGGTATTCCCTGATGTGGCCTTCGGGCCAAAAAGTTTGCCCACGCTGTGCTAGGTCAAGAATGAGATATATTGGTGGGAAAGCTTAGACTGCCATGGCCCTTGCTCTTCCTCTTCCTTTGGTAAAATAGAGGATGTTGGTCTCCAGGGTTGTTGATCCACCATAAATTTACTTTTAAAAACAAATACACAGATCAAAATCCTGATGTATTGGGACCCCATTCATTCTCAGTAACAGGATAGTTCTGGATCCCTACCCATTCGGTTCACAGCCTCACTGTTGAGGCTGCCAACAAGTTTGCCAATTAGTGTAAATAGTGATTAGTTTTAGTAGGAGTTAGATTATCAATTTGTTTCACATATGCCCGTGAAGAGCTGTGGCATGGGGAATAACTTTTATCTGCTACTGACTTTGGCTAGGTTTGAACTGGAGACATAGAGGTAAAATCCTCTGTGCCTCTTTTCCAGTCTCCCAAGCCATCCAGGGCTCCTGATGATCTGAACATTTAATTAGTAATATACATCATCTTATGCTTCTGTCCTTATTTGGTATTTCATACTGAGAATAAGCAATTCCCTGCAATGGAAGCTGTTATCCATTTTAATGGGTGTAATTTGGCATTTGTATTACAATGTGCTCTAAACTAAATAAGATTGCTTAATGTTTATTTGTATCATTGGCATTTAGAGCTAGACAGCAGAGATGAGAAACAGCTGCTAGAGCTTGCCTTAGAAGAGAAGGAAATCATTAACCAAAAAATCAACACATTTTGCAAAAAGGTGAGTTAGAGGTAAAAGTACAGAGTCTTTAAGATGAACATCTCTTGATGTCTTCATTTGCAAGTCTTCATACAGCCATGTAATTTTATTGTTCCAGGTAAGACTTTCTTAACAGCAGATTATAACACTTGCCATTAATGAAACAGGTCTAGTTTCTGCTTTCTCATTGGAAAAGACCTGGAAATGTTCACCGTTGGGAAGTCTCTCTACTGCCAAATGCACCTTAGAAGCTCTTTCTTTTAGACACTTTTTGTATGTGTGCTTGTTCGTTTGCTGTCATTGAAAAGTCTGTATCACAGTGAACTACTATGCTACGAAGACATGGCATGGGGTTCTGCCATTTGTTCATGGCAGCAGAGAGTGTACAGAGATGTCTTGAAAGGCTTTATCCTCGTGGAACTTTCAATCCTTTTATCATTTTCTTCAGTTGAATGAGACCAGTGTGTGAAAATAATCATCATAAGAGAAGCTGAAAGAAATGCAATGGAAGGCTTTATGTTGTGAATCAAGTGTCTGTATTTTAGAAAATTAAAATAATCTGATTGTATGAAATAGAATCATCTGAAAAATAAGGTCAGTGCCAGTGTAAACTGACTTTCCTGGCTAATATCACAGGGGAGGCTGCAGTGGCTGATTTGGTGGTCTCATGCTTGGCATTGTGGGGTCAAATTTTCAATTAGCCTCTATTAACACACCAAAATCTCACCGTTGTGTGCCAGGAGTCTCAGACTACAACACTGACTGGGCAATTTTCACTCCTAACTACCTGATTTGCATTTACAAGTGTGGGGTTTGTGTGTGTTCAGACTGATGCAACCATGAGGTCTGGCTGTAAATTTGGTCAGGAAGGTAGAAACAAATTTTTTTTTTTCCAGCTTTTCCAGAGTATAGTGCCAAGGGAGAAACATGATGAAAGTGATGTGATATTAGAGGTGACATCGGGCAGAACCACTGGAGGTCAGCAAAGTCATCACAAGTAAAGGTTACTCCAAACCTCCATCCAGGTTTACAAGGCTTCAATTGTTTTACATTTTAATAATGTAAAATAGCACTTTGTAGAGATGAGTATTAGTGCTTTATGCAGATAAATTATCTCCAACGACAATGATCTTTAGAGTTACTGCTAATGCTAAAAATCGGTGTTTTTCAGGGAAGAGTCTATAAACTTATATTTCATGTTGTGCTGTCTAAATATTTAATTTTTTAGGTGACATTTGCCAACAGTTCACCAAAGAAATGTTTGAGATGTACCAGAATTATGCAGATTACAAATGTTGGACCTTTGACATTCTGAACTACACACCAGCTGAGATTGGTATGATAATGTTCTGTTCCTTCTGCCAACAAGATTAAGTTAAAGCTGTGTCTTTAGACTATACCTCTTATGCATTATTGTCTTTAAAGGCGGATTGCACCATGCAGCTGCTCATATTTCGGGAGACTGTGTCTTCAGGTATTTGAAATATGAAGGAGGGACTCACAGAGTTCAGCGAATTCCTGAGACTGGCCTATCATCAAGAATGCAGCGTATTCACACTGGGACAATGTCAGTAGTTGTCCTACCTGAGCCACAGGAGGTAAACTAACCTTTAATCAGAATAAAATTGAAGTGTCTTCCTGGCTTTTCTCTTTGGCATTTGAGTGTGTTATATTTAAAATAACAAACCCCAAGGACTAAGCCGAGTTACTGCTATTATTTTATTGGTGCCAACGTGTATTGTCAAGGCCCAATAAAGGATACACAAGCTTTTCTTCTGTGCAAGGCTGTGACTCTTGACTCAGCACCTGGTTAAATGATTCCCTACAAACTTTACTGGATCCTTAAAAGCAACTTTTTAGAAATCTACTTCTGCCTGAGGTACAGTGCAATTCAAGGGCATAAGGATACAGATCTCAGCTTAACTTCAGTACCCAGAAAGATAATGGAGCAAATAGCCAACCAATAATTTTCAAACACCTAGAAGATATTAAGTTGATAAGTAACAGTCAGTATGAATTTGTCAAGAACAAACTCTGTCAAACCAACCTAAGAGCCTTTTTTTGAGAGGGTAACAAGCCTTGTGGATAAGGGGGAAATGGTAGATGTGGTATATCGTGACTTTAATAAGGCTTTTGCTACTTGCATCACCTTCTCATAAACAAACTAGGGAGATACAGCCTATATGGAGATACTATACCGTGGGTACATAACTGGTTGAAAAAACATTCCCAGAAAGTAGTTGTCAGTGTTTCACAGTGAAGCTCAAAGGCATATCGAGTGGGGTCCCACAGGGATTGGTCCTGGGCCCAGTTTTCTTCAGTATCTTCATCAATGATTTAGATAATGGCATAAAGAATACACTTATAAAGTTTGTGGGTGATATCAAGCTGGGAGGGATTGAAAGTGCTTTAGAGGATAGGATTAAAATTCAAAATGCTCTGGACAAACTGAAGAAACGGTCTGAAGAAAATAGGATTAAATTCAATAAGGACCAATGCAAAGTACTCCACTTAGGAAGAAACAATCAGTTGCACACATACAAAATGGGAAATGACTGCTTAGGAAGGACTACTGCAGAAAGGGATCTGGTGATCATAGTGGATCATAAGCTAAATGTGAGTGAACAGCGTAACGTTGCAAAAAAAGCAACATTATTCTGGGATGCATTAGCAGGAGTGTTGTAAGCAAGATATGAGAAGTAATTCTTCCGCTCTACTCTGTGCTGATTAGACCTCAACTGGAGTATTGTGTCCAGTTTTGGGAGCCACATTTCAGGAAAGATGTAGACAAACTGGAGAAAGTCCAGAGGATAGCAACAAAAATTATTAAAGATAACCTATGAGGAAAGATTGAAAAAATTGGGTTTGTGAGGGGGGACGTAACAGTTTTCAAGTACATAAAAGGTTGTTAAAATGAGGGCAAAAATTGTTTTCACCTCTAAGGATAGGACAGAAAGCTATGGACTTAAATTGTAGCAAGGGAGGTTTAGGTTAGACATTAGGAAAAACTTCCTAACTGTCAGGGTAGTTGAGCCTTGGAACAAAGGGAGGTTGTGAAATATCTGTCATTGGAGGTTTTTAAGAACAGCTTAGACAAACACCTGTCAGGTATTGTCTAGGACATAGTCCTGCCTTGAGTGCAGGAGACTGGACTAGATGGTATCTCGAGGTCCATTCCAGTCTTACATTTCTATGATTCTATGGAAGTTAATGTTGTTAAGCCCTCCAGCTCCTGGCATTCACGAAACTGACTCACTAGTTGTAAAACAGATTCTAAATTAAATAAGATATTGAGGCTTGGGAGTACATCCAGACAAAAGTTTGGTATGATACAATCAACCTTTCTGAACATTCTTTTTTCTTTTCAATCACACGTCTTATTATTGGTTCTTTCCTCTGCTTAGATAGACTCTAAAGTTGAACTAGAGCTTTGGGCTCTTTTTCTGAAATCTCCTTGTGGATGTCCAGCTTAAACTCAACATGGCTCTTACTCTTTCCCTGCAAGCTCTCCCCAGCTTCCTCCTTTCTCAATTACTGTGGACAACACTACCCTCCCCACGTCACTGAGACTTAGAATCTAGGTATCACCTTCAGCTCAGCCCATCACCACACATCTAAATTGTGTCTAAATCTTGCCTTTCTTTTCTGTACATTTCCAAGATCCAGACTTTCTTCTCAGTCCATACAGCTGAAACTCTGCTCCAGGCCCTCAGTGCCTCGCTCTTCACTGCTGCAAACTCCCTTTTGGTCTTGTTTCACTTAGATCCATTAAAAACACTGCAGCAAAAATCATCTTCCAGGCTTGTCACTTTGACCAGGTCACTTCCTTCTTTGCATCCCTCCACTGGCTACCCCTTTTCCACCACATGAAGTATGAACTACTTGTCATAGCTTTTAAGGCCCTTCGTGGCCTATCTCTAACCCTACCTATCCTGGCATAGACCTCAGCCAAAGTCTTCGAACCCAGTGCTTAAAATTAAGCTTGTACCTAAACTGTAATTTTCAAAAATGCCTAGACAGTTTAGTAACATAAGAACCATTGACTTGAGAGAGTTTGTACATATGTTTGTAGAGTGCCTTGAACAATGGAGCCCTCAGCCTCTAGGCAGGCCCACCAATGGGGGGAGGGGGGACAAAGGGGCCAATTTTCCAGGGGCCTGGGTGATTTAAAAGGGCCCGGGGGCCCCCAGCCACTGCTGTGGTAGCGATGGCCAGGAGCCCCGGGCCATTTTAAATTGCCCAGGCAGGCTGCAGGGCTCCTAGGCACACGCTCCTGAGTCACAGCACCGCCCCATGAGACTCCATGCACCCTGTTGGAGACAGCTGGGCAGGAGGAGCCCTGGAAGGTGTGTCGGGGAAGCAGCCCCCACAACTGCGCCAGGGGGGTAGAGCCGGGGGGAGGAGCTGGGTCGGCAGCGGCAACAATCGCTGCAACTTTGTATCCAGGAGCTAAACTTTCTGCATCCATTTGGGGGAGGCAGCCAGGCTGAGGGGAGGAACTAGGCTGGGGATGGCTGTGGGCAGAGGTAGGGAGGGACAGCTGTGGGGAAGGAGCTGGGCACAGGACCGCTAAGGGGAAGACTCGAGATCAGACTCAGGATCCAGCAGCTGCTTGTCCAACATCTTCAGCAAAGGCACTGGCAGTGCCATGCTGAGCGCCAGCCAGGCTTTGTTGGGGGTCCACCAGGGAGGAGAGGGCGGGATGGGTCTGGGAAGGGGTGGGTGTTTCAGTGACAGTGCTGGGTTGGTGGTCGGGGTTGTGTCTGAGGCTATTTTGATTTGGGGCTGGTGGCTGTTCTTTGGGGTCATATGGCTGATCTCATTAGGCGATGGTCACTCGTATTTGGGGGTGATGGGATGATTGAAGATCAGGGCTGGTAGTTGGGGATGGGGATGTGTTGCTATTGGGACTGTTATAAAGGGAACAGTGATGGAGTCTCACCAGAGGATTTATTTATGTTCACTAATAATAATCCTGGTGGATACTCCATCACTGACCATTTTAAAATCAAGATCTGAAAGATCTGCTGGGGGAATTGTTTTGGGGAAATTCCAGGGCTTGTGTTGTGCAGGAGGTCAGACTCACTAGATGATCACGATGGTCCCTTCTGGCCTCGGAATCTATGAATAAGAGTATAAGGCTCCAAAGAGAGTTTCAACTGGTGCATGAGTAACAAGTCAAAGAGAGACGTACAGGCCTTGGGGGATTATCGTGAGAATTTTCATACATCCACAGCTGTGGGTTTATAAAGCCCATGAGCGCACAGCAGGTAAATTTTATCATAATTTAGGTCACTGGTTAATGTTGGGCCCCTTTCTCTCCCATATATTAGTACTCTGTTTTTTCAGCCAGACTTTTAGTTGGAATTTTCCTTCCTGTTCTGGGTGGGATATTGGCAGAGAGATGGGGATTAGCTGGAACACAATGTCACAATGAATTTGGCTCAGGAGAGATTAAATGACTTGCCTAAGGAAACCCAGTAAATCAGTGGCACTGTCATAAACAGATAGTAGAAGTTAATAGAACAGAAGTACTTTATATCTCTTTTGACTGTAAAGGGTTAACAAGTTCAGTGAGCCTGCGGCTGTCACCTGACAGAGAACCAATCAGGGGACAGGATACTTTCAAATCTTGAGGGAGGAATGTTTCTGTGTTTGCTGTTAGTTTTTGGTTGTTGTTCTCTCTGGGTTCTGAGAGTGACCAGACGTGCACCAGGTTTCTCTCCAATCTCCCTGATACAGGCTCTTATAAGTTCAGAATAGTGAGTACTAGGTAGATAAGGCGAGTTAGGCTTATGTTTGTTTTCTTGTGTTGCAAATGTGCATTTGGCTGGAAGGAGTTCAAATTTGTATTTTGCTGAAAGGATTTTAATTTTACTTGTATACTTAGGCTGGGAGGGTATTCCCAGTGTCTATAGCTGAAAAACCCTGTACCTACATCTTTAAATTTACAAAGATAATTTTTACTGTTTTTCTTTCTTTAACTAAAAGCTTTTCTTGTTTGAACCTGATTTTTTTTTTTATTCTGGTGAGACACCAGGGGACTGGGTCTGGATCCACCAGGGAATTGGTGGGGAGAAAGGAGGAAGGGGAGAGAGAGGTTAATTTTTTCTCTCTGTGTTAGGATTACTTTTCTCTCTCAGGGAGTCTGGGAGGGGGAAAGGAAGGAGGGGAAGTGATTGTCCTCTCTGTTTTGTGATTCAAGGAGTTTGAATCACAGTGATCTTCCAGGTAAACCCAGGGAGAGGAAGCCTGGGAGAGGCAACGGTGGGGGAAAGGGTTTACTTTCCTTGTGTTAAGATCCAGAGGATCTGGGTCTTGGGGTTCCCCGGGCAAGGGTTTGGGGGGACCAGAGTGTACCAGGCACTGGAATTCCTGGTTGGTGGCAGCGCTACAAGTACTAAGCTGGTAATTGAGGTTAGAGGAATTCATGCTGGTACCCCATCTTTTGGACGCTAAGGTTCAGAGTGGGGAATTATACCATGACAGGCACAGACAGAACCCAGTGTGCTGCTCCGACCTTTAGGCAACATTATATTAAGTATTCCCTAAATTTAGGCATAAGAGACCATATTTTTAAAGGAACCTCAGTTTGACCTCCTTTTCAGATTGTTACATATGCAAATTATTATAGTGCAGAATTGTGTGCCACAAACGTAGAGTGTTGGGGTTCTTTTAGTTGTAGGCTTGTAGGCTGTTTTTCAGTTTATTTGTTGTCATATATTGGAAGTTCATGCTTATTTTTACACAGAGATGAAGGATGGTCCTTAGGGTACAGCCGTGGGAGCTCTGTGTTCAATTTTCTGCCCTTGATTTCCTGCCTCCCATGGCTGGAGTGTGCAGTGTAGAGCTGCCTGTGATGGCACAATGCAGTGCCCATGGCAGGGGAATTCTCTGAATGCTTGTGGGCTGATTCTGATTCCAGGGAAGGAGGGGACAGAATGTCACCTTGGGTAAATCACTTAATCTCTCCGGGCCTCAATTTCGTATCTGTAAAATGGTGATAGCAATCGTTCCTTTGTCTTCTCTGTTTAGATTGTAGTCTCTGTAGGGCAGGGAATTGTCTCCATGAGTGTGTACAGCACCCTGCATAATAGGGCCCTGATCTCAGTTGGGACACAGAGGTGCTAGTGTAATACAGATCCATGAATAATAACAACTGGAATGGTTCCCGACTGGGACCTGAGTTATGGCATTTGCATGCTCAGGTACCTTTGGATACATTCCTAGTTTTTTTGACCGGTTGTCTGGAAACACCATTTTTTTATTTTTTTATTTTTTTTAAAAAGGTAGATCTTGGTTGGTTACTAGGGCATCAGGTTACCTCTGGCCTGGGGAAGGAAGGGGAGAGGGAACTCTTCAGTATCGAGACATTGCGCTACAGGTTCCAGACACAGCACCTTCAGGTAGTGACACAGTTACAGAAACTGCAGTTTATTCTGCCTCATCCTCCCAAAGCCCAATCAGAAGAAACTCCTTTGGTAATAAAATGGGGAAGAGACTGGGTAGTATCTGAGAAACAAATACATTCTAAAGCAGCTCTGGAGCTTGCACCTGTCCCAGGTGGATGGGAAAGGCAGCTGGATGAATATCCATAGGGAAGAGCTGAAAATTAGGATCTCTGTGGTTGGTACACATGTATTAGAGAAAATGATCCACAGAAACACAGACAGTAGGAGACTGGAAAGAAGTGAAGATTCCCCTGGGCCCAACTGTAGGGGATGCTGTGCCCATCCTTTCTAGGGGTCTTGTTGACTGTTCTGCCCTGGGGCCCAGAATTGCTGTTGACAGGCCTGCCTCTAGCTGCTACCACAATACAGATGATAACTAGTAGCCTTTCTCTGTTCTTCAACAGTTTTAAGCGTGTATCTTGCAAACACTTACACATGTGCTTAAATCAATGGGACTACACAGGGGAGTTAAATTAGGCACGTTCATAAGTGTTACTAGGATTGAGGCCTTTTGGTGTAGTGTAAGCGTGGGAAAGAAATCAAAAGTAGTTTCTGGTACTTCATCTGCTTCTGAGTCTCCCTGCCAGTTGTTGTGGTTTTACAATAACATTTTCCTATTCTTCAATGATTTTTCTCTCCCCTGTTGCTGTGTGAAAGATTTTGCACAAACAGGGGAAACTGACTGATTGCATAGGGGAAAGAATGAAATTGACTACACACAAATAATTATCAAAGGCACAGAGTAAACAAACTGAAAAGAATAGAAATGTTGTTTGTTCACTAATTTCTTTCACTTAGAGTAACCTACGTGTTTCTGGTAACAATGGGAGGCAAGCAAATTTTGGACAGAAGTGCTGTTTTTAAACTGATAGTATCTCTTTAAAACAGTTATAAGCAGATGGTAACTTAATTTTCTTTGACTCTAGGTAGATGTTAAAGTGTATCCTAAGGATTTGCGTATAGATACTTTTAGGGCCAAAGGTGCAGGAGGGCAACATGTTAACACAACGGACAGTGCTGTGAGAATAGTTCATATTCCGACTGGTAAGTGTGTTCGGGATTTTGTATTTTAATCTTTGCCTTTTAGTGCATAGATGCACACAATCTAGATCCCAAAATCAAAGGCTCTGATCCTGCATGCTGCTTCACTTTAGGCACTGGGGTCTGTCTGCACAAAACCGCTGGCAGGACTGCAGCCAATACAGAGAAAGTCAGATGGCCCTTCTCATTTTTTTGCAGGGGAGTGTGTTCGTTTATGTCAAAAATTGCATGATCAATTTTATCTTTACAATGTGATACACTTAATAAATGGACCACACTTTGCAGTGAGACAGGGACATCATGCAAGATGTAAATAACTTCTGTAAACTGAGGATCTTTAACTCTTATTAAAGTTAGTGACCACTTAGGGTACAGTTTGCAGCATCAGGTCCTATGTAAACAAAGGACGGAGATAAGTATCTCCTTGTGTAAAGTGCTTTGAGATCTGTTGATGAACAGACACACACAATGTAACCCTATATTGTTATCTTAAACATCCTAGTGTAGATAGGGCAAATGATATTTTAATATGTTAGCTGGTTTAGATGAACCCTGGACTCCCTGATGCAGCACCATAATTAAGTGGTCCAATGAACCTCAGTAAAAACCCCCTCAAGTTCACCTCTACCAGATGTGTTAAAACTTGTCCCATTTACACTACAGTTTGAAAATATACTAACTAAAATGTTTTAGCTAAAATGTTTTAAAAATACATCTTTTATCCTAGCGTGAAGAGCAGGAGGTCTGAAAGGTTCCATTTTACTAATGTTTTAGGATTAATCCTGTTTGTTATAATGAGTCTTTAATCAGTGTGTTCTTGAATTCTACACAGGACTAACAGTAGAGTGCCAGCAGGAGCGATCACAGCAACTGAACAAAGAAATAGCTCTGCGGACACTGAGAACGAGGTTATATCAACAAATCATTGAGAAAGACTTCAGCCAAAAGCAGAGTGCTAGAAAACTGCAGGTGACATGTTTTCCTTATTGAAATTTGGAGATGACATTATGCCATAGCTTTGAGCTTTCAGGGTTAGCAACAATAATTTCCCCCTTTTTTTGTGTGTGTGGGCAGTAGGAGAGGAGTGTACAGATGGATGAAGGTAAAAAGGAAAGTATGTGCTTGTAAATGTAGATAAGAATCAGGCCCTTAATTACCATCTAGGCCAGTTTACATTGCTTTGGCAATGTACACAGGCCTTAATGTGGATATAATTAACCAAATCTAACTTAATCAACTGCATGTAACTTACGCTCACTTTAACACTCTTTTACACTAACAAGTGATATAAAGGAACTTTTGTGAAACGAGAATCTGTTCCCATGAGTTGTGGTAGTCACATTCTGAATCCAATTCTAAAACACAGTAATTGCTAGGATCCTGCAGAGTGTGGGGGAAAAATAACAACATTCTTGCTACCAAAAATCTTGCCACTTTAGAGCCATATGATAATTTATTATGTTTTTGGAAATTTAGCCAACTTATTGAGGAAGAAATAATTTATATTGATTAACTTGTAATTAACTGACATTAGTTAATTTAACCTTAAAACTGAAGAAGTTATAAGGCTGTTTTTCCCCCCTGTACACCACCGTTCTTATCTCTTGCTCTGAGCATCTTGCTCTTTACAATGTGAACTTCTTCAGTGGGCAGAAGCAATTAAAAAAAAAAAAAAAAAAAGCTTCAGTACTTACAAACTTCCAAGTCAGTTATTTAACCACTAACTGCAGATTGCATTTAAATTAACTCAGTCACTACTGCTGATGAAGCCTTTGTCTCTTGTTGTTTGGAATTCAGGCTGAGATTTTTCAAAGCTACCTAAGGGATTTGGATGTGCACTTCCGATTAAAATTAATGGGAATTGGACATCCAAAATGAAACTCGCGCCCTTAATATTTCACAGTGTATTAAATCAGTATCTTGTTTGGACATATAAATGTGGATGCAAGTGAGATTTTCAAAATCTGCTAGGTGAGTTAGGCACCCAATTTCTGTTGATTTTAAATGGAAGTTGTGCACCCATTTCCCTAGGCACTTTTCAGTGTCTCACCCTCCATTTTAAAAAACAAAACAAAACCAAAAACTACTTGAAATTCAGTTTTGAAACTTTCAGATTTGTTTGTAACTCCATCTTGTCACCACTAGAGGACACCCAATATCACAAATACTCTGTTTATTCCTTCACGTGTTTTCATTTTTCTGAGCCATACACTGGTATGGCTTCTTCAGCATCTCTTTGTTATAGGGCAGGGGTCTGCAAACTCTGGCAACGCAGCTTGCCAGGGTAAGCACCCTGGTGGGCTGAGCCAGTTTGTTTACCTGCCATGTCCGCAGGTTCGGCCAATCACAGTTTCAGGCCAATGGGGGCAGTGGGAAGCCGCAGCCAGAACATCCCTCAGCCCACGCCACTTCCCGCCACCCCTATTGGCCTGGAGTAGCGAACTGCAGCCAGTGGGAGCTGCGATTGGCAGAACCTGCGGACGCAGCAGGTAAACAAAGCGGCCCAGCCCACCAGGGTGCTTACCCTGGCAAGCTGCGTGCCAGAGGTTGCCAACCCGTTATAGGGAGTACAATCTGAGTTTGCTGATTATGCAATTAGAAGTGCCACTTTAATTATCATTAGTGGGAATTGCAGTCCTACAGTTTCATCTAGCTAGGATTGTGGGAGTCCATAAAATATCAGGGTTGGAAGGGACCTCAGGAGGTCATCTAGTCCAACCCCCTGCTCAAAGCAGGACCAATCCCCAGATTTTTACCCCAGCTCCTCAAATAGCCCCCTCAAGGATTGAGCTCACAACCCTGGGTTTAGCAGGCCAATGCTCAAACCACTGAGCTATCCAGTCTGAAGCAAAGTTACTTGCTTTGTAAAGATAGTAGCCATTAAGAATGGTAGATTTAAACAGTGAGCTGGCACCAGCAAGAGGCTTCTCACTTTTAAAATGGGAAAATATTTTCACAGTCTTGTGATACTGAAAAACAGCTCTACACCATTCTTCTCAAATTGCCCCCAAATGCATATTTGAGCTGAGATCAACTGTGGAACATTTCAGCTGAAAAATGTTTATTCAGAAAGTTTGAGTATTCTTTAGAAATGGATGGTTATAATGGAAACTGCTCGACTAGTTCAACCATTGTTTTCTTTGCCAGCAAAAGTTGTAAGTAACTGTATTTTCTTTAATGACCGAGGGCCAGAATTTGAAAGGTATTTAGGCACTTAAAGATGCAGATAGGCAACTAGTGGGATTTTCAAGTTTGTTTAGGTGACTAGGCACCTACTGGAATTTTCATGATGACTAAGCACCTAAATACCTTTCAAATTCTGGCCCTGCAGGCCTATCAAGTGCCCATCAAAGTCAATGGATACTAAGTGAAGCCCACTGCTTTAAACACACATGCACATGAGTAACTATGCACGTATATGAGGCTATTTACATGTGAAATTACTCACCCGCATACATTTTTGCAGGATCAGGCTGTTAATGAAAGTATAGTATATACTGATTGTTCCAATAGCACAGTTCTGCTCTGAAGAGTGACTGTAAACATATCATCTTCTTACTTCGTTGACCTAATTTGTGTCTAGACGTATTTGCTGACATTAGTGACAAATTTGGCTTCTTAAAACTACTTTTTAACTCCTGTTATCATTACAGAGCCAATGGAGAAATAGGGAGAGGGAATGTCTTAAACCTTGGCAAAATGTATATTTATACAGTAGACCAAAATGTGTAAGAAGCAGTTATCAGATGAATAATCTGTGTGTTTAAGTACTGTATGTATCTACAGAACAGGCTGATTTATTGCAATCCAGTTTAAGGGTGCTGATGTGCTGCTTTTGAAGGGTTTTTGTTTTTAAAACTCAAAAAAATAATAGAAGTTGTTGTTGTTGTACAGATAGGGACAAGAGCCCAGTCAGAGAGAATTCGTACCTATAACTTCACCCAGGACAGAGTCACTGATCACAGGATCTCATATGATGTCCGCAATATCAAGGTAGTTATGTTTATGATAATACATGTAAAATCTTTTCAAGAGTGACAGTGTGTGTGTACCTGTATCAGTTCTTATCACATCACTAGCCAGAGTTAATCTTGTGAAAGTGATTACTAAATTTGTCAAGAAGCTAAGTATGGACATAAATTGTGTAGTACCATTAAATGCCACTAACTACTGAACATGGTTATAGGTTGGGAAAGCCTAGATCTTTCTTTCCATCCTTTGTGATATATTATTAAAGGTGAGATATAAAAGAAAAAAAATCGCTAGCCTCATTCTTTTGTTTTTTGTTTCTCTATTATATAAAGAAGGCCTGATAAAGACAGAGTACTCACCTGAGACATTCAGTGAGTCCTTCACCAAACCAGGGAGGACTAGACTTGATATTCCTGATATATGTAGGGTAAAAAAGCAAGAAGAAGAAGTTTGTTTAAAAATTAAAAAACGAACAGCCTGCTCCAACCCACCCTTCCAGACTGTCTTTATATGGTATAGAGGCAAAAAACACACACAAACACACTTTAAAAGTTTGGGGGGCGGGTTGTTTTTTTTTGCACTTTGCAGGTCACCTTTAAAGGCAACAGAAAAGTTTCTTTTTAAGATTATCTGACATTATATTTCTGGGTAAAATTCTATATATGGTTATATTTTTTCACTTGAATGTGCTGAACAAATACATGATACGCTAGTATTCTGTGAGAGTTCAGTTTATAGGTAGATTTTGGAATGATTTTAACTTTCGGGCTAGTAGGTTTTGGATTGATTTTTAACTCTTGGGGTGGGGTTTCAAGATTGAGTTTGTTCTATGATTTGGATTTATATTTTAGGATTAGACTTAAATTTTATTGCTCAGGTTTAAGATTTAATATTATTGCCGTCACAGAGCAAGTAGCACATATTTAATAGTGCTGAACAATGGGCTAGGCCCCTTAGAGAACACAGAGGAATACAGATCCCTGCCCTGGAATATTTACTGTATGTTAAGATCTGACATACAAGTGAGGATCATTACAAAATAACAGTGTGGGGGAGAATCTGACAAGGTTCAATAAATAATATGACAATTTAGATTATGTACTTGTTCATCTTATTTTTTAGGATCCTGTTCTGATACCTTTACTCACATTGAATAGTCCCTTACTCCACAAATTGTCCTACTGAAGTCAATGGAACTTCTTGTCAGTAAGCTCAGCATGAGTACAGGTATCAGAATGTGGTCATTATTCATTACAATATCCTACATCCCATCAATTCTTGCTAGATTAGTTAACTTTTTTTTAGGCAGTGGGGTTTGACAGATGCAAGATGTTGCCAGTAATTCCTTCTGTTATTGCCAAGAAGATGCTATGTAATTGTATGCTGTTCTTCAGCAACATGCCTTCAACTGACTTATTTACACCACCCAAAACTGATGTCACACCAGGGGAGTAATGCAAAATTGATGGGTTGATGCATAAAGATCAGGCTCCGGGCAAATATATTCCAGGAATTGTTATTGATTGATCAGCATTCAAAAAATACTGGTCTATACTAATCATTAATGGTTCTCTCCTTCATTTGATAGGAATTTCTCTGTGGTGAGGGGGCACTGGATGAGCTAATCAACAGGTTGTTGGAGTCTGCAGAGATGGAGGCCCTAATTGAACATTTAGAAAACTTTAAATCTTTAGAAGGAGGAGGCTGATGTAGGTCTTGTACTAAATATAACACTGGTCCTTGTAATTCTGTAGCACAATAAAATTGAAGTATTTGTTAGATGTCAGATGTTGATAAAATCTGTGTCTCTTTCCCATATTGTGATCAAATATGAAGTTGTATTTTTTTTAACTGTGTGACATGGCTTTTGAAAATATTTTACACATTTGCATATCAGCTTTAAGTTTTCGTTATTTTTTTGTGAATTTAGTATTGGTGAAAGGTGCCAGCCTAAGAGCAAACTGAAATCTTCCGTTTACCCACAGAACAGTGCAGCAAGGAACTGATGGGCAGGATCCCATGGGAGGCTAATATGAGGGGGAAAGTAGTCCAGGAAACCTGGCTGTTTAAAGAAGCCTTACTGAGGGGGTAGGAACAAACCCTCCCGCTATGCAGAAAGAATAGCAAATATGGCAGGCAAACCAGCTTGGCTTAACAGAGAAATCTTCAGTGAGCTTAAACACAGAAAAGAAGCTTACAAGAAGTGGAAACTTGGACAGATGACTAGGGAGGAGTATAAAAATATTGTTCGAGCGTGCAGGAGTGTAATCAGGAAGGCCAAAGCACAATTGGAGTTGCAGCTAGCAAGGGATGTGAAGGGTAACAAGAAGGGTTTGCACAGGTATGTTAGCAACAAGAAGAAAGTCAAGGGAAGTGTGGGCCCCTTACTGAATGAGGGAGGCAACCTAGTGACGAGGATGTGGAAAAGCTAATGTACTCAATGCTTTTTTTGACTGTCTTCACAAACAAGATCAGCTCCCAGACTGTTGCACTGAGCAGCACAGCATGGGGAGGAGGTGATCAGCTGGCTTTGGTGAAAGAATAGGTTAAGAACTATTTAGAAAAGCTGGACATGCAAAAGTCCACGGGGCCGGATCTAATGCAGCCAACAGTGCTGAGGGAGTTGGCTGATGTGATTGCAGAGCCATTGGCCATTATCTTTGAAAATTCGTGGCAATCGGGGGAGGTTCCAGACGATTGAAAAAAGGCAAAGATAGTGCCCATCTTTAAAAAAAGGGAAGGAGGAGAATCTGGGGAACTACAGACTGGTCAGTCTCACCTGAGTCCCTGGAAAAATCGTGGAGCCAGGTCCTCAAGGAATCTATTTTGAAGCACTTGAAGGAGAGGAAGGTGATCAGGAACAGTCAACATGGATTCACCAAGGGCAAATAATGCCTGACCAACCTGATTGCCTTCTACAATGAGATAACTGGCTCTGTGGATATGGGGAAGTGGTGGATGTGATATATCTTGACTATAGCAAAGCTTTTGATATGGTCTCCCACAATATTCTTGCCAGCAAGTTAAAAAAGTGTGGATTGGATAAATGGACTATAAAGGTGGATAGAAAGCTGGCTAGATCATTGATCTCAATGGGTAGCGATCAACAGCTCAATGTCTAGTTGGCAGCTGGTATCAAGTGGAGTGCCCCAGGGGTCTGTCCTGGGGCCAGTTTTGTTCAACATCTTCATTAATGATTTGGATGATGGGATGGATTACACCCTCAGCAAGTTCGTGGAAGACACTAAGCTGGGGAAGAGTTAAATACAATGGACGGTAGGGATAGGGTCCAGAGTGACCTAGACAAATTGGAGGATTGGGCTAAAAAAAATCTGATGAGGTTCAACAAGGACAAGTGCAGAGTCCTGCACTTAGGACGGAGGAATCCCATGCACTGCTACAGGTTGGCCAAGCGACAATTCTGCAGAAAAGGATCTGAGGATTACAGTGGACGAGAAGCTGGGTATGAGTCAACAGTGTGCCCTTGTTGTCAAGAAGGCTAATGGCATATTGGGCTGCATTAGTAGGAGCATCACCAGCAGATTGAGAGAAATGATTATTCCCCTCTGTTCAGCACTGGTGATGCCACATCTAAAGTATTGCATCCAGTTTTGGGCACCATGCTACAGAAAGGATGTGGACAAATTGGAGAGTCTGCAGTGGAGGGCAATGAAAATGATTAGGGAGCTGGGACACATGACTTGCGAGGCGAGGCTGAGGGAACTGGTGTTATTTAGTCTGCAGAGGAGAAGAGTGAGGGGGAGATTTGATAGCAGCCTTCAACTACCTGAAGGGGGGTTCCAAAGAGGATGGAGCTAGGCTGTTCTCAGTGATGGCAGATGACAGAACAAGGAGCAATGGTCTCAAGTTGCAGCAGGGGAGGTCTAGGCTGGATATTACAAAAAACTATTTCACTAGGAGGGCGGTGAAGCACTGGAACGGGTTACTTAAAGAGGTGGTGGAATCTCCATCCTAAGAGGGTTTTATGGCCCGGTTTGACAAAGCCCTGGCTGGGTTGATTTAGTTGGTGTCGGTCCTGCTTTGAGCAGGGGATTGGACTAGATGACCTCCTGAGGTCTCTTCCAACCCTAATGTTATATGATTCTATGACAGACAATGCAGGTTCTCCCTCAGGGTGTCTCGAACCTTGATGAAAGAGTCATCAGAGTGCAGGTTGGTTTCTATGACTGTTCAGTCCTGGGCACCTTTGCTCTGTAATGCCATGTGTGGAGGTGGCTTTGTGATGTAGATGTGTCCCCAGAGAATAGGGTTGAGACCACCACTGAGAAGGTGGTAACTTCCAGTCACTACTGATTGGTGTTAAAGCAGTAATAAATGGTTAGTCTATGAAAACCATTACAATGAGCTTCCCAGGCCATTCAACAGATTTGGGCTTGCACTAGTGCTCTAAAAATAGCTGTGTACGCAACGCTTTGAAGTTGCAGCTTGGCCCAGAGTTCAGGCTCTGAAGCCCACCCTCCTCCCTCGGCTTTTGACCCAAGCTCCAGCCCAGGCTGCAACTCCAAAGCACTGACTACAGAGATAGTTTTAGAGTGCTAGTGAGAGCCCTGCAAGCCTAAGTTGTGTCAATGGGAATAGGAGACTCACTCCCATGGTCTGTATAGACCTATACCCTGAAGGCTCTGATCCAGCCAGTTCCCCTAAATTCAATGCTTCTTAACATGCCCAGATCATCCCCTCTCAAATTAAAACCCCTGGCAGGAGCTGTAGGAATGGAAACCTCGGCAAGGTCCCTCTACCCCATCATCCCATCAAGGAAGCGGGGGGGCCCAAGGTATTCACTGTACCCCCCAAAATATTCAAAACCTGGAAGATCACCAGGAAGCCATGGGAGGCCAAAGCTATATTTGTAGAGGACCTTGTCTCTGACCATCAGGTGGGCCCCCTTCCTCAGTATTTTGGCAATGTGGCTTCCTACACAATTCATACCCTATCTGCAAACAGTATTCAAAGAGAATAAAGGAAAATCCAACAAATTCACAAACATTTGATCAGCTCTAGTATGTGTGTGTCAGCTCAGGTATGAGTAAGAGGCTTTCAAAGAAATATAACACAAATTAATTCACCAATTAATTACACAGATTCAGCCACCTGCAAAGTTTTCTTAAAAGCGGGGTATTTCATCATATTACATTCCAGATCCAGGATTAATTAGTTAAAAACCTTATAAAGTGCTCAAAGATGAAAAGCTCTACCAGAGTGCTAAAAAACAATAACCCAAAGCCTCACTTCTAGAGAGTACGTGCAAGAGAGATTTACTTTGCAGTTTCAACTGCAGCACCCTATGGATATTTGCGACTAAGTTGGTTAATTTTCTTAAGCCCTTCCTTGTTGTTGATGGTTTTGTGCACTGTGATGAGAAAGGGGAAAGCAGAAGGGAGCTCCACTCTGCTGCTTAACTTCTGATGTCCCCAGTGCAGGCACTGAAGTTTATCAGCCAGGTCCTTTCTTCCAGCTCGTTCCAGGGCATCCTGAAGGATCTTTGTCTTGTTAAGTTTATTCCATGATCGTTCATACCTGCATTTGTCGCAACAAACATTACAGCAGCATGATTGGTCAGTATAAGATATACGCCATCCCCATTTGCACTTGAAGTGCACCAACTGCTATGCCATATTTTATAAAAAATGTATTTATTTACCTCCCCCCAACAGACATGATACTGTTTGAGACCTTATTTTCCTTCTAACTTCTACTGCCACCATAGGATTGCAATGGAGATAAAAGCAGGGATACTGTAACAGAAAATAGTCTGTGCTCCTAGGGCTGCACTTGCAGTAGGAAAATAAACACTGGTGGAGCTATGCTCATTGTGAATTACTCGTCCTTAAAACAGGGCCTGATTATCCATAGTGCTGAGCAACCAGCAACTCCCATTGACTTCAATAGAAGCTGCTGGATACTCAGGACTTGCAAAAATCATCACTACCAAGAAATAGTCCTCAGAGGGATGTTATTCTAAACCTACCTATGGGAACGGTTTTAATGACAAACCACAATGTTAAAAGGGAATGAAAAGTGCCTTTTATAATGGCAGGAAATACACCACAGAGAAAATACAGTTGCTCATTCTATCCCTGTAGAACAAAGCAGTACAGTACAGTACTTTGGTTTAATCTGTACAGTAATCCTTATTGCCTTATAGTTTGTTTGCCTGTAAAATAAAAATTGTAACACAAATCAAATATCTGCTTTACCACCCACTACTCTCACTTTCTTCAATACTCATGACTGTGTATAATCCCGACCTTGTACTTTGGCATAACAGTGGTAATCATTATTAGTCAATGCTTTTTCAGAGATTCTAAGTCCACAGGGTCCATTGTGATCATGATCTTTTGTATAACACAGGCCATAGAACTCCCTCCGCCCAACATTTCTAGAGCTTATTTTTTAGAAAAACATCCAATCTTGATTTGAAAATTGTTAGTGATGGAGAATCCACCATGACCTCTGGTAAATTGTTCCAATGGTCAGTTACTCTTACTGTCAAAAATGTATGCCTTATTTCCTGTCTGAATTGGTCTAGCCTTAACTTCAAGCCATTGGATTGTGTTATATCTCACTCTGCTGAAGAGCCCATTATTAAATATTTGTTCGTCATGTAGATACTTGTGGACGGTAACCAAGTCACTCCTTATCCTTCTCTTTGTTAAGCTAAATTGATTGAGCTCTTTGGGTATGTTTACACTACAATAAACACCCATAGCTAGCCCAGGTCAGTTGACTCAGGCTCTCAAGGTTTGGGCTGTGGGGCTATAAAATTGCAGCACAGACATTTGAGTGGGCTGGATCTCGGGCTCTGCAGGGCCTCAGAGCCTGGGCTCCAGCCCAAACCCAAACAGCTGATAACGGGCCAGCCATGGGTGTTTTATTCCAGTGTAGACATACTGATTCTATCATTATAAGACATATTTTCTAATCCTTTAATCATTCTTGTGGCTCTTCTCCGAACCCTCTCCCATTTATCAAACACCTATCTTGAATTGTGGCATGAATTGGGCACAGTATTCCAGCACCACTCGCACCATTAACAGATACAGAGATAAAATAACTATCTACTCTTACTTGAGATTCCCCTGTTTATGCATCCCATGATCGCATTAGCTCTTTCAGCCACCATATGACATCTAGAGCTCATGTTCAGCTCATTATCCACCAGGACCCCCAAATCTTTTTTAGAGTAACTTTCCCAGGACAGAGTCCCCCATTCTGTACGTATGGCCTACATTCTTTGCTCCTAGATGTATTCATTTACATTTAGCCATATTAAAATCCATATTGTTTGCCCCCCGCTTACCAAGTGATTCAGATCACTTTGAATCAGTGACTTGTCCTCTTCATTATTTACCACTCCCCCATTTTTTGTGTCATCTGCAAACCTTATCAGTTATGATATTATGTTTTCTTCCAGGTCATTGACAAAAATGTTAATAGCATAGGGCCAAGAACTAAACCCTGCAGGACTCCACTGGAAACACACCCACTTGATGATTCCCTATCAGTTTTTAATCCATTTAATGTGTGCCAGGGTAATTTTCTATCATTCTAGTTTTTTAATCAAAATGCCATGTGGTACTAAGTCAACCACATTACTGAAGTCTGAGTATATGTCGTCAATACTATTAACTTTATGAACCACACTTGTAATCTCAGCAAAAGAAGATATCAAGTTACTTTGACAGGATCTATTTTCCATGAACCCATATTGCACTAATTACGTTACCTTCCTTTAATTCTTTATTAATTGAGTCTCTTATCAGTTGCACCACTATCTTGCTCAGGGCTGATATCAGGCTGACAGTCCTATAATTATCTTCCCACTTTAACTCCTATTGATTCACAGATCTCCACTCTCTCTTGTGAATCTAAAAGCAAAATACCTATTTCTGAAGTCTCTGGTTCTGGTCTTTGGGTTATTCAGTTTGCTGTTGTATTTCAGTCCCAGTGAAATGCACCATAACAAAGCTAATGAAAATCTAAATATCCAACCAAAACTTCTATTTGTTCACTTTTTATTTCCTCTCTCTCTCTCTTCCTTTCTGCCTCTTTCTCTTTCCTCCACTCTTCGCTCCTAGGTATCAAAGTTAGTACAATAATACACTGCTATGATGAACACACTAGACCAGTGGTTCTCAAAGCTGGTCTGCCGCTTGTTCAGGGAAAGCCCCTGGCGGGCCAGGCTGGTTTATTTACCTGCTGCGTCCACAGGTTCGGCCAATCACGGCTCCCACTGGCCACGGTTTGCCGCTCCAGGCCAGTGGGGACTGCAGGAAGGGAGATCAGCACATCCCTTGGCCCATACTGCTTCCCGCAGCCCCCATTGGCCTGGAGTGGCAAACCGTGGCCAGTGGGAGACAAAATTGGTCGAACCTGTGGACGCGGCAGGTAAACAAACTGGTTTGACTTGCCAGGGGCTTTCCCTGAACAAGCGGCGGACCAGCTTTGAGAACCACTGCACTAGACCAGATTAAGTGTCATTGAGACAGAGACCTATGTTGGGTTTATAGTCAGCTGTGTATTCTCTTTCCCAGCTAGAAGCTCTGTTGGCTGGTGTGCAGAGGATGGGGGACTATAGGCTCATCTTGTCACCATCTTTTCTTACTTGTTTTGGAGTAGGTGGGGTTGTGTCTAGTGATGGGCAGTAGCAGGGAGCAGTTCTTGCACCCAGGATTTCAGAGACTGAAATTGTAGCTGCCTGCTGGCCCCTGCCTGGAGGAAGGAATTGTTGGTGCAACAGGAGACTCTTGCAGCCTCAATCAAGGGCCAGCCACAAACTGGCTCATTTGAGATTGTTTGAACTAACATACAATACAAAATGGGTCATAACACTCAATATTACAGAAGGATCCAGGAAGATGCCCTTAGCGATAAGAGTTGTTTTAGTGACTGCAAAAATCTAATATATTAAAAATATCCGCCAAATTGCTTTGTGTGGCTAGTTGATTGTATAGGGATTAGAGATCATCACAGCAGTTTTCTTAATATCTGATTATACCATGCATAGGTGTGTAAGAACACAAAGCTAGCAATATTGTATTTGTACATGGTTATGCTTTAATCTCTTTTCGGCAGGCATCCTGTTATTTATCTGGCACAGTTTACCTCCTGTACAGCAATGAGCACATTTAGAGTGCTACAGAAACAATAATAAAGATGGAGAAATGAATAATAAATTTTCAAGAGAGGAATTTGTTCATGCTGCATACAACTCAACTGTCTCATCTGTACTCTGAAAACATTATTATTTCCTCTTGGGCATACCGAAGTTTTGCTGCTACAATTCTAACTTAAACTTTACTGAACATTTTGACATTGTATCTGTATCAAAGTATGAACTCCACTTTGTATTATGTATTGAACACATCTATACTTATTGGTGGGCAGCCTATTTACTGCATACCAGACAGCTGCCCTATCTGGAAAAAGTACTGGATGCTGCACTGAAGAACTATAACTGAGATGCTATCAAAGCTGCAGTCTAGGGTGATTGAATTTTATTATTTCAACTACTGGTCCAACCCAGCGTTCAAGTTTTTCCTACGCAGGTGGGGCAAGCATGACTGGAGGAGGGAGCTGGATCTTCCCAGTGGAACACATGGCACAGGAGTGACCTACTTAAGAGCAATGTTTGCTCCGTGTTGGAGGACTGACCATTACCACATGTAAGAAGGATGTGAAGGGAGAGAGAATGCAGGAGGAACTCTGTCCGGCATCAAACACTGCTGACAAACCTGGGACTCACAGATGCTGTAAGATCAAACCAGGAGAGGGTGTTTTCAGGAGTTATCTTGTTTTCAAAAATCTGTAAATCTTGAGTAGTGTAAGAGTAAAGTGACTCTGATTAAGAAATTCCTTTGCTAAGTCTGTGTTTCTTGCATTCCTGCCAATCTGTCCCCAAATGGGTTAAAATAGAAACTCAGAGTGACCACAGCATAGGTGGGATTCTGGGGGAGCATGTGTAGAGACTTGTGGGTGTGGGACTGAGAGGTCTGAAACTGATTTCAGGATCTAGGGCAGCTGGGAGTCAGTCTGCCACATGCTGAAAAAGGGTGCCAGATGAGATCTGAACCCGAGAGTGTGCTCTTTAGTTCCAGAACTAAAAACAGTGATGAGACTCTACCCAGACAGAGTTAACTTGGAAGCACATGGGACCCAACAAGTGGGTTTACTTGCAACAGACTGCTGACCATACAGAAGAGTAGTGGGTCACGTTGTGACAAGTATCATATAAACGCTTCTTTTAAACAAGATAAGAAAAATAGGAATAATCTAAAAGTCTCCCCATAGATCAGAGCCACTTTAACTGTGGGATGTGGATGAAAGTACAAAATGATTAATACAACTATTTATTTGAAAGGATGAGGGAATTTGCACTCCTCTCTCAGCTTGAGCTACTTACCAGCATTCCAGCATTTTCTGTGCCTGAATCTTCTTCTCTGTGCTAGCTGAGTGAAACTGGGTTATTTCAGCTCTGCTGAATCCCAGTTCATTAGCAACAATTGTCCACTCAAAACCCAGCTGCTTACCCAGTTCTTGTACTGATTTCAGGTTAATCACAGCATCCTAGTAGTCAGATAAATTCACATTGTTTAACTTATTGAAAAGAACGTTATGACACAAAGAGAAATGTAAAACACTGCACTCAGGAAGAAAAAAATCAAATACAAAACTGAAAAAGGAGGAAAACTAGCTAGCAGGTAGTAATACGGAAAATGCTCTGGGGGGTATAATGGATCACAAATTGAATGAGTCAACAGTTGAGAAAAAAGCTAATATTTTAGCATATATTAACAAGAGTGTCATATGGAAGACATGTGAGGTAACTGTCCCACACTACTTGGCAGTGGTGAGGTTGATTTTGTATGTTTCTTTTTAGAATGCAAGTTTTTTATTAGGGCAGGGGCTGTTTCTTCATATCTTTACAGCACCTAGTCCATTTTGGATCTTATTAAAAAATATATATATATATATAGATATATATAGTATATATATATATAAATAATATATATATAGTGACAGACCCAGACCAGTGGGTATAGGAGTCTGGTAGAGGGCAAATATAGTGGTCACTGGATGAGTAGTTTTCTGTTCCTGAGTGACCAGAACAGGGCTGTACTAGAGTAATCAGGAACCTGCTAGAACCAGTCAAGGCGACAGGCTGATTAGAACACCTGCAGCCAATCAAGGCAGGCTAATCAGGGCACCTGGGTTTAAAAAGGAGCTCACTCCAGTCAGGTGAGGGGAGCAGAGAAGTTGAAGTGTATGTGAGGAGCTGGGAAGCAAGAGCAAGAGTTGAGGTGGAGTTGCTGGAGGACTAAGGAGTACAAAGTGTTATTAGACAGCCAGGAGGAAGGTCCTGTGGTGAGGATAAAGAAGGTGTTTGGAGGAGGCCATGGGGAAGTAGCCTAGGGAGGTGTAGCTATCATGCAGCTGTTACAGGAGGTACTATAGGCAGCTGCAATTCACAGGGCCCTGGGCTGGAACCTGGAGTAGAGGATGGGCCTGAGTTCCCCCCTGATCAGATATGGGAGAAGTTGACCCAGACTGTGGGGAAGATCACTGAGGTGAGCAAATCTGCCAATAAGTGCAGGACCCACCAAGGTAGAGGAGGAACTTTGTCACAACACATGTGTGTGTTTGTGAGAGAGATCTCTCTCTCTCTCTCCTAGAACTAGAAGGGACCTTGAAAGGTCATTGAGTCCAGCCCCCTACCTTCACTAGCAGAATGAAGTACTGGTTTTGCCTTAGATCCCTAAGTGGCCCTCTCAAGGATTGAACTCCCAACCCTGGGTTTAGTATGCCAATGCTCAAACCACTGAGCTATTCCCCCTTGCCTCATTTTATAATTTAATTTTTTTATAATATAAAAATAACTTTTATTGAGCATCCTGTTTATACTTACCACAGGCAATTTTACTAAGAGAATTAAAAATGGTTAACATTAATATATATTCAATGATATGCTAATTAGTTTGAGACAAATATTCTTCAGGCACTAGTAATGCTTTCTTAGTCACCAAGATCCTTCTCAATTTACCTGTTTGGCCCCATCACCACAGTGACTAGCATCCAAGGTACAATTTTCCATTTCCAGGAGCCATAACTGCATGAATATGGATAGACAGATATAACCTTTTAAGCATTTTTTATCTTAAAATTAGTGGCTGAAAGATTGAACAGCTTCTCCGAAACACTTTGGGAGAATTTTCCATGTGACAAAAACAAACAAATAAAAAGACCTCTTTCTCTGAAGATTAAGAGTACATTTTGTTTACCTCTTGGGCTTTATTTGGCATTTTTAATGTAGATTCCTCTTGAACATCTGGCAAAACTTCCTCTTTACTTTCTGGGTAGCAGCTATCAGCAGGATGGCAATGAGAGAGAAGTATTTTCAGACAGATATGCAATAGTATTTTTCACAGCAATTATTTCACAAATTACTTTCCAAAAGTATCAGTACTAACAGTTATTACGTGCCTACGGCATTTACTGTTTAAACAGCATCAGTTCCTCTAACTGGCCTGGAAAAGCCAAGAGATGCAAACGAGCAATAGATAATACCCCACAGGTCCTGTTACAAAGGGGTGTCAATGCTTCTGGCTTTCTTTACTGCCGTTGAAATCCAGGTCTGTCCTGAACTGTGACTGGGGAAAATCAAGGGTAATGCACTGTGGAGGAGGCCATGGTGTCAAAACCTAAAAGTGCCTTCATGCTGGCTACTGGGCCATTTGATGGCTCAGGGATACTTTTCAGGTGAAAGGTGATCACCTGCTCACTCCATCAGATCTGGGCAGGAAATAAGAGAGGGCAGAGTCCTTTTCTTGTGCCCACGTTTCCTGACCTTTCTGTTCCACAACCTCTTTACAGTTCTAATGGACAATGTGATTTTTCTGAGCCAGGTTCCCCAATATTTAATTGATACCAAACGCTTGAAATGATACACAGAAATTAAAACCAAAACAAACACTGCTGTCCACATACTTCTGCATGTACAAATTAGAGCCCAGTATGAAACCAATGTGAACATGTAATATGACTATACATAATTATGCACATTCCCTATTTTTGGTTTTATGTGAACAGGACCTTTCCTACTTTGTTCTGCATGCTATATGGAGTCCAAACTCGCCTTTCCTGGGGTTTGGCTGTACTGAGAGAAATCAATTAAAAATAAGATCACAGAAAGTCCCGCTTAAGCTGTTTCCCCTTAGGACTTCTCAGCCCACTCCCTAAAACCTCTGTTCCATAGAGTCACTCCCATTTCCCTTGTACCTATGTTGGAATAATGAGGCATATGTCTCAATGACTCAGTTTTCTCAGCAGGGTCAACACATGCTAACAGGATGAGGATGTTTTAGGTGAATGCTGCCAGTTTATTACTGTGTGCATACAGGAAGCTTAGTTTTGAAAGTGTAGCTCCTCATACACAGCTTTTCTCTGTGGCTTACACCCCAGGAGGCAGAACACTTCTTTCAGTGGGTTGAGAATTCATAAAGGGAATCTTTCATGAGAATACCCTACACATCAAGATGGTGAAAATACAGTTTTTTTTCTAGACCAGTAGAAAAAAATCCATCTTAATAAAAATTCAGCCTTCATTTAGTCATTTGTAAAGCATCTCAGCAAAGTTCTCAGCGATCCTGCAGCTATGAATCAGTCACTTGGAAAACCAAAAAGTTCTTCTCGTACCCATATTACATAAATGAAGCTTGTTTCTTTGACTGAAGTCTGTGTTAATCAGTGTCTTTAGTATTTTTAGGATTATGAATGTTTCCTGAAGTAGAAATAAATACAGCTCATTCCCAGAAATAACCTTCCCCCAATGATGATAAACCAAATTTCATAACCAGCAAAACTGTTTGCTTGGCCATTACCTTATTTTTTCTGTCCTCCTTATGCAGCTGAACAGGTGGCTCTGCTGTCTGTAAAAGAAATTCCCAAACAAGTTTACTACAGGATTTTCTTGTTCAAAGACACTTGCTAAAAATATTTGCTTGTATTACTCATCTTTTTTAAAATCTTAACCTTAATGTTTCTGAGTCGTTTCTCATCCAGAAGATCAACAACTGTGAAGACCACTTTATGATAATCTGTTACATGAAAAACATCCTTTCTGATATATACTTTGGATGTTGCTAAGTAGTAACTACAACAAACCCCAACTGCATTCTGTTAAAAATTTAAAAATTAACAGTTTTAACCCAAGGCCATTTGTTACTCATGACTGGTGCACTGGGTAAAGCAATTTCCATTAATTGCTGAATGCACTACTGGAAGACGCTCAGATGCTATGGTGATGAACATGGTATAAGAATTTAGAATATAATTTCATATAAACAGTTCTGTAGCAACACACTTCTTTCAGTTTATATTTATCATTATCCTCAGTTTTTAATGGAAGATGTGTCTAAATTTCTTATACTGCCTTAAAAAATCTTTTAACAATATGAATAAGAGTATTGGCAACTGCTTACATCTTAAGCTTTATTCAGTATTTTCAGGTTAGCTCCACTTCGGCAGCTGGCAATTTTCTATACTTTGAATGGAGAAGTTATAAAATGAGAATGATCAGTTGGCCTGGCAAACAATGAACTTTTAAAAAACTAAACACATAATTTCTAACAGTTCCCCATTGTTTAGCAATTTAAACATCTGACTGCAAATAAACTGTAAAGCTGGCAAGTATAATTTTGGCAAAAAAAACACCCCCACATTATTATAGACTATTTCTACATTGACAACTATCAAATCAAACTGGTATCAAATTTGTACAAGTTTCATACCATTTTCTGGAAATTGTGAATGGCAACTACATGTGTCAAACTCCAATTCGTTGAGGTTACTACTTTATTTACAATACAATATTGCTTTATTTTGTACAGCAACCTTCATACAAATGATATCCCAAAGTGTGTTACACAGCTAGGTTATATAATCACAGACAGAAATAATACAATTCAATAAAGTTAAATTGCAGGTAGGGGGAAAGAGGAATTATGAGGTAGATGCAAAGACAAAGAGTTCAAGATAGAAACACGGGAAGGCAGATGGCAGAAGCTATAAAAAAGGCTCTTGTACCAACAGTAATGGTACTGTGTGAAAGGAGATAGGGGCAGTGAGTCTAACGGAAGAAATGGGTAGGGGAGCAGATGGACTAAGACAGACCAGGTCCATGTCAGGTTTTAAACATAAGGGGTCACATTTTGGGGTAAATCCCTAGTAACTCCTTTGATTTTAGTGAACTTCAAAGACTAACTGCAATTCAGTTATTCTGGATTTATACCAGTGTAACTAATTGAGTAAAATTTGTCTCAAGGAGGGTTGTGAACTGGATCAGACAGTACTTGAAGTCAATCCTGATATGACTAGACAAATGTTTCTAAATGCATGTAATTTAGTTGTGCTTCTTGTATTTGAGTATATGGCAGGAGCATAGTGCATATGCTGGAGTCTGAAGAGCTGAGAACTAGAACAGTCAAGCTGAGAGGAAATGAAGGCATCATCAGTAGTAAGGGTTGAGGTAAAGACGTACTTTGGTATTGTGGCATATTTGGTGATGTATATATTTTACACGTATGGGAGATACTGGAGAAGACAATTCTAGGTCAAGGGTGACACTAATTATTTGAATAATGGTAACAAAGGGGAGGTGCTTTGTTGAAAAAGGAAACAAAGGAGATTCTTCCTTTCTTAGCATTCAAATAATATTAAAAAGTGGTCCTTTAAAATTACTTTTATAGAATAAAATAGACTTGAAGACTCGCAGGGTTAGTGAGGGGTTAAAGAAATTTTCACCAGTTTGAATCTAACTCAGGTTGCGACCAGAGGTAGACTTGACCGAAACCCTAAATCTGAACATTATAATGGGATTTGAGTTTTCAGGGCCGTAATGTGTCAAATACAAACACTGAACACAAGTACTGCTCAAAATGGAGAAGTGTGGATTTCAAACAAATTGCCGTGTTCAGACCTCAGGGTGTAGATTCAAGCTCCTGACAAGTAGTCGCAAAGTGAAAAATAGGTGGTCTCAGTGCAGTTCCTGGCAGACAGGTTTCCACATCAAGCCAAACCACAAATAAATAAATAGTGTTATGTTAACATCTAAAGACCCCAACCAAGATCAGGCCCTATTGTGCTAGGCACTGTATATATATAGTAAGACAGTCCTACTCTGAAAAGCTTATTGTCTAACTAGACTAAGCAGACAAAAGGTGAAAAGGGAAATAAAAATATAGGAGTGAAGTGACTTTCCCAAGGTCACCGAGCCAGACAGTAGCAGAGCCTGTGTCTGAAATCCCTGGGTCTAAGTCCCATTCCAGTGCTGTGGATTGGATCATAGCATCTTTCTTTCTCCGATAATCATTGCTGCACAATAGTGCTGATAGAGTGCATGACTCTGTACAAATCAAGGAAGATAAGGTTCCTGCACCAAGGAGCTTACAATCTAGGCAAACAAGACAATTCAGATACAAAATGTACCAGAAGATGAGAAAGCTGATCGATCAGAAAACACCACAGGTTTCTTTTTAAACAATAAAACATTTCTTTGTTTGACAAATTAACATTAATAGGACTTGCTAAAGAAGTGCAATTTAAAGAAGGATTAGAATACACAGAGCATAAGTAGTTACCATAAAATCCCTTGGGGGTGCTGAGTGCCAAAGGCCTGAGAGCTTAGGAAATGAGGTGATCAGTGCATACGTAGTAAATATGCCTTGGAGTATCAGTATCCCTAGCTAATTCTTTGTGATCAGAAAATATTTAGTTTAGGTATGCAACAAGGAAATAGCTGCCAAAGTGCTGGAGCATGGTCCAAAAGCAACAATGCCTATTTAAATATGAAGCTTCTCAAGCTTTGCCAGAAGCTGGGAATGGGCAACAGGGAACGAATCACTTGATGATTGCCTGTTCTGTTCATTCCCTTTGGAGCACCTGGCATTGGCCACTGTTGGAAGATAGGATACTGGGCTAGCTGGACCTCTGGTCTTACTCAGTATGGATGTTCTTATGTTCCTAGAGCCCAGATTACACTTTTAAAAAGACATAATACCGACAATTATGAATGTGTTTTTTGGGAAGGAACTTAAATGATGATGCATTTCACATGAAGTGGAAAGTAGGTTTTAGAAACCAAATTTACTATCATGCAAATGTGCCTAACGAAAGCAGTCATACTGATCCTAATCCAACTTTACTGTGACTCTCACCTGATGTTGGCTCAGTTTGTAAATTTTACTTATGGAACAATGTAAATTTTTAATAAGTTATGGGCTAGAGGCTTTTCAATTCCCCTTCTTTAGTAGCCATTACATACAAAATCAGAACCACCACCAGGGAGAAAAGAGAGCGTCAGTGGTGAATAAAGAAAACCTCTGATCCTTTTTCATACTAAAAAATAAGTGTTTGGATTTTATTTTATTTTATTTATTTAAGAGTTATCTATTAAACTCAGCATATTGCAATGTCTTTGATTTCTGGTTGCCTTTTTTCAGGATCTCCTCAAGGAACAAAAGTTCTAACAATTTTAATTTCTCATTTTAAGATTTTTTTTTTAAAACAACATATAGCTATAGTTAGGCATTTTCTACATAATCACAGCAATTTAGGTGTCCTATGCCACTACCTGCACAGTACTTTTCCTTACTGATCATGTTAGCAAAGAATAAATGTAACCATTACTTGACCTGGGACCACAAGGCCATTCAGAGCATCCTGAAAAGTTGTTCCTATGTGGGCTGGTCTCTGGCTACGTCTACACTACAGAATAATTCCGAATTACATTAAACCGGTTTTATAAAACAGATATTATAAATTCGATTTCACGCGGCCACACTAGGCACAGTAATTCGGTGCTGTGCGTCCATGGTCTGAGGCTAGCGTTGATTTCTGGAGCGTTGCATTGTGGGTAGCTATTCCATAGCTATTCCCATAGTTCCCGCAGTCTCCCCTGCCCCTTGGAATTCTGGGTTGAATCATTGTCGCGGGTGGTTCTGGGTAAATGTCGTCAGTCATTCCTTCCTCCGGGAAAACAACAGCAGACAATCCTTCGCGCCCGTTTTTCCCTGGATTGCCCTGGCAGACGCCATAGCACAGGGCAACCATGGAGCCCGTTCAGCTTTTTTATTTTTTACAGTCACCATATGTGTACTGGATGCCGCGGACAGAGGCGATACTCCAGCGCTACACAGCAGCATTCATTTGCTTTTGCATGATAGCAGAGATGGTTACCAGTCGTTCTGTACCGTCTACTGCTGGAGTAAACTGGCAATGAGATGACGGTTATCTCTCCCCCTTTGTACTGTCTACTGCTATCATGAGTGCCCCTGGCTGAGATCGGGGGGGCGCAAAAGCAAAAAGCTGGGAATGACTCCCCGAGTCAATCCCTCCTTTATGGTTTCTAAAATAGAGTCAGTCCTGCCTAGAAGTATGGGGACAAGTGTACTAGAGGACCACTGTGTATCAGAGAGCACAGCTGCTCCGTGTCAGTATTCACAGGGGGTGCCCCTGCAACAACCCCACCCGTTGCTTCCTCCTCCCCCAACCTTCCTGGGCTACCGTGGCAGTGTCCGCCCATTTGTGTCATGAAGTAATAAAGAATGCAGGAGTTTTTTAGTGACATAAAATGAGGGGGAGGCAGCCTCCCGGTGCTATGATAGTCCAGGCAGGACATTAAGCGGTGTGGGGAGAGGAGCCCAGCATCCCACTGCTATGATAGTCCAGGCAGTACAGAATCTTTTCTTTACACATGAAAGGGAGGGGGCTGATTGAAGCTCAGCCCCCAGTTGTTATGATGAAGACGGTTACCAGCCATTCTGTAACATCTACTGGAGTGACCAGGAATCTCTTCCTGTTCTGTTTTTAGCCAGGCGCCCCCCCGGGCTGGCCTCATCTCAGGCCAACATGTTAGATATTGAACAATTATCAAGCATTGGCGCTCGGGTTCATAAGGACCGTTACCAGTCCTACTGCACCGTCTGCCACCGGAGAGGGGAGGAGCGAATACTGCGCTTCACTGCTGCAGCATAGCGTCTACCAGCAGCATTCAGTAGACATAGGGTGACATTGAAAGAAGTCAAGAAATGATTTCTTTCCCTTTTCTTTCACGTAGTGGGGGGGGGGGTAAACTGAGGAGCTATTCCTGAACCACGCGGACAATGTGTTTGAACCTACAGGCACTGGGAGCTCAGCCAAGAATGCAAATTTTTCGGAGAATGCTGTGGACTGTGGGGATAGCTGGAGTCCTCAGTACCCCCTCCCTCCATTAGCATCCATTTGAGTCTCTGGCTTGCCGTTACGCTTGTCACGCAGTACTGTGTAGCCTGGAGATTTTTTCAAACGCTTTGGCATTTCGCTCTTCCATAACGGAGCTCTGATAGAACAGATTTGTCTCCCCATACAGCGATCAGATCCAGTATCTCCCGTACGGTCCATGCTGGAGCTCTTTTTTGGATTTGGGACTGCATCGCCACCCGTGCTGATCAGAGCTCCATGCTGGGCAAACAGGAAATATAATTCAAAAGTTCGCGGGGCTTTTCCTGTTTACCTGCCCACTGCCTCCGAGTTCAGATTGCTGTCCAGAGCGGTCAGTGGTGCACTGTGGGATACCTCCCAGAGGCCAATACTGTCGATTTCCGTCCACACTAACAGTATTCCGAAGTAATACTATCGATTTTAGCTTTACTCCTCTCGTTTTGTAGGAGTACAGAAATCGATTTAAAGAGCCCTTTAAATCAATTTAAAGAGCACCGTAGTGTGGACGGGTACAGCATTAAATCAATTTAACGCTGTTAAAATTGATTTAATGGCGTAGTGTGGACCAGGCCTCTGAGTGCACACTAAACAGCTCCTTGAAATTTCTCACAGCGTGGCAGGTACCACAATAAACACAATTGTCATGACAGAGCAACACAAGCAGCACACAAGGGCCTGAATCTGTAATCATTTAATTCTTCTCTGCATCCACAGAAAATATAACAGAGCTCCATAAATAAGTAAAATTCTATTGTAGTTCAGTCAATGTCCCCAATCCTGCACTCTTTAGGTTTGTCTACACACCCTTGCAGTACAGACTATGAGGGGATGAACTATAGCGTGCACTAGCATGCTGTGCTGTAACGTCATGTGGATGCCGCTGACAAGAATTAAAAGGTACCTACGTTTGCATTAACATAGTCTTGTTTGAAAGAGGACTAAGTTAACGTGAATTAGGTATCTCCTAATTTGTGCCAGCAGCATTCACACAGGGAAGTGACAGCACAACATGCTAGTGCAGGGGTTCTCAAACTGGGGGGTTGTGAGCCCTTAGGGGGTCACAAGATTATTACATGAGGGGTCATGAGCTGTTAGCCCCTACCCCAGATCCCGCTTTGCCTCCAGCATTTATAATGGTGTTAAATATATTAAAAAGTATTTTTAATTTATGGGGGGGGGGGTCACACTCAGAGGCTGGCTGTGTGAAAGGGGTCACTGGTACAAAAGTTTGAGAACCACTGTGCTACTGCATGCTGCAATTCACACGCCCTATAGGCTGAACTGCAGGGTTACAAAGACATTGCCTTTGCTCAAGTAAAAAGCCCATTGATTCAACGGGCGTTTTGCCAGAGTACAGAAATGAAGGGGGCAAGCACTTATAAGGTACATCACATTGTATCTGGGCACTGAAATACTTCATAGCTTGTACACATGCTCTATAGTTGACTGAGACGCTCTCTAACGAGGCACTCATGAGTTTAGAAGTGGCACCACTACACATTATGAACCCATGCTAGCTCTTCATTAGAAAGTCCATGAGCACCCAGGAGATCACAGTCAACAATTTGGGAAGCACTATGTATAGCCATCTTCTTTTACATCAGGAATGGTAATACACAAAAGCCAGTACGTGAACACTTCAACCTCCCTGGACATTCTATAACAGATTTAAAAGTAACTATTCTTGAACAAAAAAACTTCAGAAACAGACTTCAAGGAGAAACAGCAGAACTAAAATTCATTTACAAATTTAACACCATTAATTTCGGCTTGAATAGGGACTGCGGGTGGCTGGCTCATTACAAAAGCAGCTTTGCCTTTCCTGGAATTTGACACCTCCTCATCTATTATCGGGAGTGGACTACATCCACCCTGATAGAATTGGCCCGGTCAACATTGGTTCTCCACTTGTTAGGTAACTCCCTTCTCTTCATGTGTAATTAATTATATAATGCCTGCATCTGTAACTTTCACTCCATGCATCTGAAGAAGTGAGGTTTTTTTTTTAACCCACAAAAGCTTATGCCTAAATAAATCTGTTAGTCTTTAAGGTGCCACTGGACCCCTCATTTTTGTGGATACAGACTAACACGGCTACCCCATTACTTGACATTTTCCTTTGCAGTCCATAAACCTTTGATGATGCTAAATACAGACCACTCTATCATCTGAAAAAATAGAAATCAACTCAATTTGTGAATTTTAGGACACTAACCTTAAGAAAGTGTTTAATCGTTTACGTCATGGACTTCAAGCTGCAGCTTTCTGTTACAGCCCTGCAATCAACTATGTCCATCATCCTTCTGTTTTCCTCTCCTAACATACGTCCACATGTTGGGATCACTATACACTTGGTCTCCACCAGATTCTATGATCAGTAATCTGGCACTGTGTAGCTAGGTAGTGCACTCATCTGAACATTTCACACAAGCAACAGCCACTAAAATAGTGTCTTGCATTGGAGCATGACTCCAATTTTGAAGGACTTGCTCATGAAACTAGTGTGTGACCATTCCTGACTTACAAGGAAACAGACAAAGAAAATATGGAGAGAAGAAAGAAAATAAATGTGTACCTGGAGGAAAAATCATGGACATACAAATATATAGTAAAAAACACAATGGGGAAGATACCATAGAAAGAGGTGTGATACAGAGGTGGTACTTATCATGGTATCATGAAAAACAGATTAAGAAGAACAAGATTTGAATCTCTGTATACTTGCAATATATTTATCATGTATGTACAGTATTGTGTTCCATGAATCTAAGTTAGAACACTTGGCTGAGATTTTCAAAAGTTTCAAAACTCGCTTTTGTAACAAATGGGATCTGTGTGGCTCACTCCCCTACCTTGCTTTTGAAAATCTCAGACTATGCTTGGAGTGGGTCGCACTTGCATCACCTTCAATTTTGTAATTAAATTAAATCAAAAGCATATTTGCTGGAAGGCCACTCTGCTTATATCATATTGAGTCTTAATTCTACTTTCTAGTACATGGGTACCAGTGGACTGCCGCTTATCCACTCCTTGTGTTCACACACACCTTCTGTACCATATTTTTCCAAGTTATGCATTGATGTATTCCCACATACCTAGGAGAGTGATCAAAATCTTATATATTATATTGTATTTTAAGTAGCACACATTGAGCAAACTGAAATCAGGTAACAGGGTTAAAATAAAAAATAAATGTATTTACAACACTGCATAAATTGTGCAATTATCCATTCAGAAAACAAAATATAATCACATTAACATAAAAATAAAACATTTATTACAATCCACATTCAATACATTTTTGAATAACTATAAATTCTTAATTTCTAACCAACATTTTCTTTAAAAAAAGCTTGTTTAAAATAGTAACTTTTGACCCTCTCTCATTTAAACAGCATCTAAAATGCTTTGTTAATTTATTACTGATTAGTTGGTCTTTGTCGTAAATTTCTAGATTTTCCATTTTCAAATTTTCTCTTTTTGAAGATCGGCACCTCTTCTGTCAGGTCTCCAAGGGAGGTGACTGTTTTTTCTTTAAATATCATTTTTGCATCCTCTGGAACCTGGAGCACTGGCAGAGGCAGATAGTCACTCTCTGTACTGGGAAGCTCTAAGTCCACTTTTTCACTAGGAGAGGAGGTAAAAAAAAATAACTGCTGGATGACAAGAACAAGAATGGCACCACAGATGGCAGACAGCTCTTTTGTTTTCAGAGCAGCCCAACAAAATTGTTAGGAAATTTTATAACCCTGGCACAAGTTTACTTACCCATCCTCCTCATGACCATGATAATCTGGCATTAAAATAAATACTGTATTTGCCTTGGGTGGGCTGGCAAATAGCCAAACAGGGCCCCTATCCTGCAAACAATCAAGCATGTAAGCATTTTGCTTGTGTAAGTCCTATAATAACCAATATTGCTACTCATGTGTAAAGTTAAGCAGGTGCTTCAGTGTTTGCAGGGTCAACATCTAAGGGAACAATCTTTTGGTATATGATTAGGGAGTTTTGCCAAAGCACACAGGATCAGGTCACATGAGCTTGACTTTGAACAGGGGCTAAGCAGCTACACCCACCACTGAAGTCAACCAGAGCTGCAGGCAGCCAGCAGTCCTCACAATAAGACTTTAACCTAACAACTAAGAAATATAAGGGTTGAGTTGCAATCATCAGCTGCCCCTGTTTCTGTATTGTTCCACACAGTTTCAGCATTTCCCACTAAATGGTAAGCCCTTGGAGGCAAAAAATCTGTAAATTGTTTGGTACAACTTTCCTGCTGTGCAGCCTCTGAGATGCTACATCCATAATAAATAAGGCTATGATTTAGTCCTGGGTATTTTTAGTAAAAGGTGTGGAAAGGTAATGGGCAATAAACAAAAATTCATGGCCCCTGACCTGTCCATGACTTGTACTATATACCTCTGACTAAATCTTAGCTAGGGTGCAGGGTGAGGAGGTGCTTCTCTGGTGGGTAGGAGTGGGCCGCTGCTCTGGAGGGAGGGTCTGCTCTGGGGAGGAGGGCCCAGGGTTCAGCAGCATCAACTGCTGGGGGCCACTGAGCAGCAGCAGCTCTGGCTGCCCCTGAGGCCGCCTGCCTGTCACTGCTCCTGTTGCTCCCAGGACCGCTGCTCAGGTGCTCCCCAGGGCCAGCTGCACAGGCCAGTACTAAGGTGGTCCCTGGGGCCAGCTGCCTGGGCCACCCAAGCAGCAGGCAGTGCTGCTGGCCATGAGGCTGTTCCAGCAGTGCCGTTGCGGCTGGCGGTGGAGCCACTTCAGCAATGGCTGATGTGGCTGTCCCCAGGACCACCTGCTGGCCCCCAGATCAGTCACACTGGCCACTGCAGAAGTCACGTCACGTCACCTAACTAACTAAATGAACAAATGAATGTTATTACATTAAAAAAATAAATTAAAAGAGTCACTTTTATTGCATGGGCTCTGTCATAACGGGGTTAAAAAGAACTTTTGAAGTAATTTTGCTCAGATCCATTAATTGGATTGAGGGTTAATGAAGAAAGGAGGGAAATACAGAATATTTTGTACCTGCTTCAGACTAACCTCCACCATCCTAAAAGCCTGTGCTCCTGAAGATTGATATATTCTAACACACAGTGGTTTAGCCTCATATATTCACACCCTACACACTATTATAATAATCTTTGTACAAAATACTTCGTGATAATAATATCATGGTGAAATGTATGTAGCAACATTATATATAAAGTTATGAAATGTCTCTGTATGATGTTCTTCACATATGTTCAAAACCACACAGCCCTGCCTAGGCACAAGTATACCAAACGCAGAAATGTGTGTTGACCTCAATTTACATATAAGTAGTAAACAGCATCCTCGAGATAGTAGGGAGAAGAAATGGCAGGAGGCAAAGCACACTTGCATTTCACCAAACACGTGAGAAGGAAGAGCCTGGAGCCTCCTTCACCACTAGACTCCATGTTGCCTTCTTTACAGTTTGAATAACTTTGCTTTGAGTAATAACCATCATAAGAATCATAAGAATCCACTTCAAAAGAAAAGGGCAGAAAAAACCAAGCTATCTTTCTCTCTCTCTTACCTAAGACGACAAAGGAATCAGCCCTTTGGGAGGAGATCCTGACCTGGGAATTTGGTCAGCCCGATTGCTGGGAAAATGTAGTAAAGATTTTGCCTTGAACCAAGTCTAGCTTGTTAAGTTTTAGCTAAGAGAAAGCATTTTATCTATTTCTCTTGTTACCATTTTTAACTTTAATACCATATATTTGTACTCACTTAAAATCTCTCTTTCTCTGTAGTTAAATGAACTTGTTTTATTTTTACTCTAAACTAATCCCATGTTCTGTTTAAACTGCATGTTTGGTAACTCCAGGTAAAGTAGCAAACTGTTGAATATTGACCATTTACAGGGACAATGGACCTTTATATCAGAACTGTCCAGAAAACGGCTGAAAAGTGCAGAACTCAGGTTTTTGGGAAAATTCAGAACAGAGTGTGTTGGGTGGTAGAAGCCAGAGCGTCAGAAGAGTGCTGCTGACAGGCTGCTGGGGTCAGAGTTGCTGGGCCAGGGCTGCAGGTAAACAGACACTCAGGGTGTGACCTGCATGCTGTTAGGTTGTTTGTGAGTGGTCCTGATTGGAAGCTGCAATAGCAAGGCATTGTGCAGTACCCGAGGTTGCAGGGCAGGCGGTGACACAACCCCTCGCTGGGCTGGATTGCACCCCAGAATGTGACAATATATACAGTCATCCCTTATATTACTTTGGGAACTTTAAAAAAAAAACAAAAAACCCTTTAAAGTCCCTGAAATGAACTTCATCTGTTCCCTGAATAGCTTATAATTGGTCTCTACCACTAGAGCCCTGCAAATCCACAGGTATCCATTTTATATCCACAGACCATTTTGTGTATTGCAGCATGGATGAGGATACAAAATTTGTATCCGCACAAGGCTCTGTAGCACGCAAACACCCGAACAGCACGGGTGTCACCCAGCCTGCAGGCTCCAGCTTGGCTCTCTGAATCACGCAGCAGCATGCTGGGCATTCTAGCAGTTGTAGTCCTCAGCTTGCTTGCAGGGAGGAGGTAAACTACAGCTTCCAGAAGGGAGTGAGCCAAATGCCATTTTGAAGGTGTGGTTGTTCTTTAAACGAGCAGGTGGCAATGGCTGGGTGCATTGGAAAAATTGGAAAGAGGGCAACAAAAATGATTAGGGGGCTGGAGCACATGACTTATGAGGAGAGGATGAGGGAACTGGGATTGAGGAGGAGGGATTTGATAGCTGCTTTCAACTACCTGAAAAGGGGTTCCAAAGTGGATGGATCTACACTGTTTTCAGTGGTAACAGATGACAGAACAAGGAGTAATGGTCTCAAGTTGCAGTGGGGGAGGTTTAGGTTGAATATCAGGAAAAACATTTTCACTAGGAGGGCGGTGAGGCACTGGAATGGGTTACCTAGGGAGGTGGTGGAATCTCCTTCCTTACAGGCTTGACAAAGCCCTGGCTGGGATGATTTAGCTGGTGATTGGTCCTTCTTTGAGCAGGGGGTTGGACTAGATGACCTCCTGAGGTCCCTTCCAACCCTGATATTCTATGATTCTATGAAAATAATTAGAGCCGCTGCAACTGTGTAGGGGTGTCCGAGCCCCCCACAGGGACGGCAGCACCACATACAAGGATCCAGAATTGTAGCCTCCCTGCCCCAAGTGAAGAAGGAGGTACGGCAGGGGAGGAGCAGGTGGGAGGACAAGAGGTCTCTGAGAAGTGGAGTTAGGGGGGTTGGGTGTTGGGGGTTTGACACAGCTCTGCGTCACTGCTGCGCAGTGACCTGTGGAGCTTTTCAGAGCCCTGACAATCCAGAGAAATATGTAGATATCCAAAGACAATTTTTGCAGATTGTGGATTGGACACAGATGCACCTTTTTGTATCGGCACAGATCTCTATCTATCACTTTGTTTCTACAGTGGGCAAGCTAATGGGGCTCTAATTCTGATCAAGGCTCTGTGCTACTATAATCTAAATATTAATTAATGTTTGTGGGTTAAACTGAAAATCTCTCACAATAAGCCTAGCACCTCACTCCATGAATGGAAGATGTGACTGTCCTTCCTGTACTCAAAAGTCAACCCTCACCTCTGGAGTATGAGAGTGCCTTTTGTCATTGTTCCTCATTTCCATTATACTAGAACCACAGGTAACCCAGCTGGCACCTGACAACCCACAAGCAAATAAACATTTTGATTAGAATTTGCTAAATTGCCACCAAGATAAAGAAGACTTGCATCACAGCAGTTCTTGAAGAAAGGACAACGAAGGGTATGTGCAAAGTCCCTTTTGTCCACGGACAACCATCTTACATGAAAGAAATTAGGGAAAAGTGACAGCCTTAACTATACTGAGCTGAACAAGTGATGTTATACTATGATTCTTACCTATGGAACATTGAATTTGTAATTATTATTATTTGCATTACTGTAGTGCTTAGCAGTCCTACTCATGGACCAGATCTCACTAGGTATTGTGTAAACACTGAACAATAAGACGGTCCAATGATGGTACAACTTTGCATTTATCTAAGGATCCACACATCCTTATTAAATAACCCTTCTGAGACATGGAAGTGTTATCCCCATTTTACAGAGAGGGAAAATTAAGCACAAAGACGTTTAGTGACTTGACACAAGTTAACCAGCGAGTTTTGGGTAGAATCAGAAATGGAACCCAAGAGTCTTGACTCCCAATTGCCTTGCTCTAAGTAGCAAATTCCCCTATTTTTGAGGATGACACAAGCAATTTGTAGCAACTAGTAAATATTTTTACTGTTAACAGTGAAAGATATTTTTATACGAATAATAAGTGATTATTTTTACTCTAGTAAAATGTATTATTTTAATTAATTTATAAAAAGAGCATATGGGAAACTCATAAACAATAACAGCTATCTAAAAAGATCTAGTTCCATTTCTAGCTGCCTGTAGAGAAGCAACATGGGAAGGCTCTATCATGTCCTCCAATACATGAGACCACATGGTCATGTTTAATCTAATGAATGCGTAAGCAAGCAGAATACTTGATTTTACTAGATATGTAGCAATACGTGTGCAGGATTTAGCCTATAATTTTTACATAGAGAGAGAGTTCAACAAGCATTATCTGCTTCTCTGATCAAATATTACTGAATTTTCGGAAAAATATATACAGGGCCAAATTTTTAAAGGTGAAAAAATGGTATGCATGTCAGTTTGCATTCACACCCAGAATGGAGCCTACAAAATTACACTTAAAAATCTGGCCCATGGCATCTGAATGCTAAATCCATTGAAAACAATCATCACCTGCAATTTGTGAAGTTTACCCTGTGATTATAATGAACTTCAGCATTAAAAAAGAATGAAAACTACTTTTTAAATACTCACCATGGGTAAAACCCTTAAATCTTTACTCAGGCTAAACTCCCATTGACTTGAGTATTAAATATTACCTGAGTGAGGAATGCAGGTTTAGGGCCTATAGATAGGGCCTGTGGAACAGTAAGGTGATAGACATCTTATAAATACTCATGGTAAATGGACACTTACTATGGGTCTTCCTTTTCTGAAACTGCCTCCCAGTTTCCATAAGGGTTTGTCTTTTTAGATACATTATAGGAGGTAACTTGTGGAACTGATGGGGCCTCATCCTGAGCAACATCAGTTTCTTGTTTAACTTCCTGCCACTCTCCATAAGGGCTTATCTTTTTAACTCTGGGGGGCTTCTCTTCCTCTGTTTCTTCATCGCTGTCTCTTTTCATCTAAGAAAGAAAAAAAAACCTCACCTTCAGCAAAAATACTTAAATGAAACAACAGAATATTGCTCTTTTTCACATCTATTATTTATACTTTTCAACCAAGGAAAACCAAAAGCAATAAAGAAATAATATTTTAGTAGAATTTTACTACTTTTCTCCACAAGCTTCTTACTCCATTCAGAAAGAGACAATCATTCAATACACACATAAGAGGAACAATCATTAGAGCAAGCTATAGTTAAAAGGTCCCGTCTCACAGAGCTGAAAATGAGTGGAGTATCACATACACATTTACAAAACAAAGCTCTATCATATATATTTAACTTTTAATTATTTTTTTAATTAAATGTTCTTTGCACACTTTCTTATGGATATCATTTGGCAGAACTTTGACTAGTTTTGTATACAGTGTGGAAGAAAATCAGAATAATACCTTAAAGCACTTGTATCTGGGTATTTTCACATTTTAAATGAAAACACTACCTTTGGAAGCCCAAGTTACCGTATCTGGACTCAAAATAAAAGGCACTGGAAAAATTTTATCTACCCATACCTAAAATTACAGCCTTTATTGTGAACTTTAACATGAAGATATAGTACTTAGTTTTGATACTACTTTTATCCTACCATTGGTCTTGACGGAAAATTAATAGGAAAGCCTGTAAGCATCAAATTTTCAGACAACAGCCATGATCTTGTGGTGTTCCACTGTAAGCAGATACCTTTGAAGAATTTGGGCCAAAATTATAGCCATATATTGAAGTCAATATCAATCTGAGCATCATCTAATGGGGATGCCATTGCCCTTCCTTGGAAACCATGAGCACCTCTAGATACATCCAAGCCACGCACATTGAAGAATCTATCTTCCATGGTGTAACAGTGCTGCTGATATGCCTACAGATTAACAGTTATTCATTTTGCTTTTCAAGCACTATGAAGTGCTAATTCTTATCAATGTCAATAAGGTTTAACCTAACTACAATCAACATAGCCACCCAGAAAGATGAAATCACGTTATTCCGGAACATTAATATTGTACATAAAGTAAATCTGATGGAAAAAACTTACCTTTAAGTTTGCTTCTGGCTTTTGTACTTCACTTTTATTACCATCTTTCTCAGCATCTGATTCAGATCCCTTTGAATCTGCTGTTGTGTGTTCTTCAGGATGATTGTTATCTTTATTGCTTTCATACGAAGATGAAACAAAACCATCAGGCTTCTCCCACGTTGATACTGTTCAACATATTTGGACAGTCACATTATTCATATTTTAATTCTGGCCTTATATCAATTCCACTTTAACAACATTAGCTTTAAGGAGTACCATGTGCTCCATTTGAAAAATACAGTAAAGAATTTAGCATAAGCCCTTCCACTTTTCTTTTTTTCTCATGTTTTCTTTCTGAACTCCTCAAAAGTACTTTTTCAATATTTTATTTTTAAACACAAGTTTCATTACAGTTCCACTCAACTTATGATAAGACTTGCTGTATCCTGTCCTCTACTATGCATTTGATCTTTTATTTAAAGTAGAAATACTTCAATTAAACCTGTCCAATCTACTATACATTATTTACCTTTCATACCATTATTTCTTTTTTCAGATTGGATAATTTAACTATAACAACCCTAAAATGGATTAGGATTCTTTGGCATGTAACTGTGAATATAATTAACACAGCTATAACCCACACTGTTCCACACTACAAAAATACCTTTGACCATGCATTTGCCATCTCTTGCACCGATATTCCGATATAGTGTCCCAGCCCTCCACATAGATTTTAAAGCCAGCAACTCTACTTACAGATTGAAAGTCTATCAGTTTCCTCAGTGCTAGCTGATTCAGCAGAATACAGTAGAACTAAGGCTCTTTAATTAAAAAGCAGTGTTTACATATCCAAACCAGGTTTATTGGAAGTCTCTCAGACAGCTGAGGGACATGACCTTATCTTGAATTAAACAATGATGTTCCAGTAAACTTGTTGAGTGAGATGGTGTGATGGATGTATCCACAGATTGAAAATGCCAATGTCATCACTTAATTGCCTTAAATGCACTGCTTTTAATAAAATGTTCCACTATTAAGTTAAAAAACAAGTAATTTCCAGCATTCATTTGAAGAGTCAGCAATTAGCTGAAGAGTTTGCATAGACAGATTCTGTTTGACTAGCCAAACCAGTTTTATAACACTGGAAAGCACATTGACTCTCAAAAAATTATTTTAAAGGAACACTCAAATTAATAAAAACTATCATACTTTTGACATTATTTTCATAGTTTAGATATATTATTAATTAAAAACATTTAACAAATGCACTTCTAAGATTTATTATCTTCAAAGAGCAAAAGCTTTCTTATTTAGGTGTGTTGTACTGACATCTGGTGGCCTTCAAAGCTCTTAACAACAAAACAGAGTTTTTGTTGAAAATCATCTCTTCTTTAGAACACAGGGTTTACTAAGAGGACTTGTTCTCCAACAGAGTTAAATTGGACTGAAAATTAAAACCACAAAAATTTGTCTGGTGGTCACACTGACTGGTAACTCAAAATCCAACAGGTATAAAATAATACCAAGCAAAATAGTTTACAAAGAAGTTGTTCATGCAGGTTACACATCCATGTATAACTGTAAAAAGCAACAAAACACAAATGATAAAATACAAACTGGAGTTCAAAAGAGAGCACTGACAAATGACCTGCAAACAAATCTACAAAAAACACAAACCAAAACCCATTTTTTTCAATATTTATGCTACATATGCTGAGAAGAGTTATTTTTCTGCTTCCCTAGAAATATCAAGACTGCCAAGTCTGATTTTCCCTGTTTTTTCTGGAGAACATGTCAGTAGTCTCAGATGTTGTCTATTCTATGCTCTGAAGACTTAAGTGAAGAGCGGGTTCTTTAATCATTTAGAAAGAATTTATTTCTCCAAAATGTTGATTAGTTGTTACAGTTAAATAGGTGTTAACAAAAAACAAATGAAAATCAAAGAGTTTTTACAAGAAATTGACCAAAATCACTTTCCTTCTCAGTAGCTTAACTTTCATTCTTTTGGCATTATTTCACTAGTTCTCCATCCTAGAATCCTTTCAAGACTAGACAAATGCTGAATTTCTAATATGGATGAAAAACAACAACAAATAAAGAAATAAAGCCATCCTTTCAAGTCTTCTTCATACATCATAATGAATCAAAAGAAGGACACAGCTCAATTTTTTTGCAGGTGAAGAGGGATTTTAAGTTGGATTGCTTAAACCTCTTTGTTTCCAGATATTTAACTCAAAATTCTGACACCCAAGGAAAAAAGTTCTCTATTAAAGATTCAAACCAGCATTGGCGCCGACACCGTGCTCCGGGGCTGGAGCACTCACGGGGAAAAATGGTGGCTTCTGAGCACCCAACAGCAGCCACCCTATCAGCTTTTCCCCATCTCCCCAGGGCGCCTCCCGCCCACCATCAGGCCCCACAAACAGCTGTTTTGCTGCATGCAGGCAGGAAGCTCTGGAGGGAAGAGGGGAAGAGTGAGGACACAGGATGCTTGGGGGAGGATGCGGAACTGGGCGGGAAGAGGTGAGGCGGGGATGGGGCCTTGGGGGAAGGGATGGAGTTGGGGAGATTTGGGACAGAGCCAGGGGTTGAGCACCCCCCGGCACTTTGGAAAGTCAGCAACTTGCGCTGTCAATTAATCGCAGTTAACGTCTGTGATTAACTGAAAGCAAAATTCACGAGTCAATTTTTTTAATGTGTTAATCACATGCCTGTGGGTGGGGCAGAAGGCACCACCGGGGGTGTGGGGGGCGCTAAGCCTCAGCCCGCAGCTCCATAGACAGCGGAAGGGCTGAAGCAGCTCCAACCTGCAGCTTTCCCGGCGGCAAGGGGGCTGGAGCCCTGTGCCCCGAACCCTGACAACAGCTGAAGTTCTGAGCCCCAAACTGGGCTGAAGCCCTGTGCGAGCCTTGAGAGCGGGCTGAAGTGCTGAGACTCACAGGGGTTGAAGTCCTGAGCCCCTTTCCCCCAGAGGGGCTGACGCCCTGAGCTGTAGCCAAGAGCCCCCAGCCCTAACCCTATATTTGAAAGTAAAGAAGATCCCCAAAATTTAAATAAATGGTATTCTAATATTGTTTAACAGTGCAATTAAAACTTCTATTGGTGTATTGTGGCACGAAGGAATTTGAGAGTTTTCAGGAGACGGGGCAGTTTTTGATTAGCCCCTCTCCCTCTTGGTAGTATTCCCCTTTTGGGATAGGGGATTGGCCATCCCATTTTGGATTCCTGGGTGATAGGTGATAATTAAATTGATCTGAGAGAAAAATAATGCCCACCTGAGCTATCTTTGGTTCAAGGCTTGAGCCTTCCACAGATACTCAAGGTTCTTAAGGTCGGAAAAGACTTGCACTGGGTGTCGGGTTCCCTCAAGGTGATGGTGCCAGAATTCCAAGACTAATTTAATTGTGAGTAGTTCCTTATCTATTATCTTATAATTTCACTCTTCAGGGGGTGAGTTTTCAGGAGTAGTTGGTGCAGGAGTGCAACACGTGCTGTGGAGCATGCTTCTGAGATAGTGTGGCCTCGATGGTTACATTGGAGGCCTGGCTTCCACTATGAATGCCTGGGCCGAGTCTGGGTGTGCTAGAAGCAGAGCAGTGGTGAAAGCAGCCTTCAGGTGTTCAAAAGCATAGCGAGCTTCACGTGTCCAAACAAATTTGATGGCCTTGTAGAATAGGTTGGTTATTGGGCTATTTACCTTGAGAAACCTGTAATGAACAATTGGCAAAATTTGCAAAGCCCAGAAGAACTGTAACTCCCAGAGGGAATAGGGCACTGCCCAGTTGCGGATGGCCTTTACCTTCCGGGGGTCCATCTTGACTCCTTCTGGGGAAGGACTGGTCAAAGGTACATTTTTCCATTGTCACAAAAAGCCCAGGCTTCTGTAGTCTTTTCAGGATGGAATGAATGTGGTAACAAATCTGTTTAGGATTATCTGAAAACGCAAGTATGTTACTGAGATGGATGATTACATACTGGTCCAGGATGTCTTGAAATATGTTGTTCATGAAGTGTTGAAAGGTTGCAGGAGCATTTGTCAGCCCGAATGGCATTACTAAATATTTGAAGTGCCCATAGTGGAGTTTGAAAGAGAGTCTTCCATTCATCTCCTACCTTGATGCGCACTAGGTTGTAAGCATCCAAGAAATCCAGTTTGGTGAAAATTCTGGCAGACCACACATGATCTAGTACCTCTGATATTAAGGGCAGGGGATACTGGTTTTGGACCATCACCTGGTTTAGAGCCCGATAGTCTACAGAAAGGCTTAGCATTCCGTCTTTTTTCTTAATGAAAAGGACCAAAGCCCTTGCTGGGGAGGTAAAGTAATGGATGAAGCCCTTGTCCAGGTTTTCCTGGACACACACACGAAGGGCTGCCAGTTCTGGTTTGGACATTGCGTAAATATGTCCATAAGGGACCTTTGCTCCAGGCTGCAGATCTATGGGGCAGTTGTAGTCCTGGTGCGCAGGTAGCGTGTCTACATTTTTCTTTTTTAAAAATGTCTGCATAATCCTAATACTCTTCAGGGAGATGGGGACTCAACCTTGGGAGTGACTCCTTCCGGTTAGTCACCACCATCTTGCGTTCCCCCACAGGTGCTGTTGTTTCCAACTGGCTACAGGAAACCGGGACTGGAGGCTTGAAGCCAGCTGCACACAGGCAGACCCTTCAGCAGTATTCCGAGGGAAAGCGGACTCTTTTTTTCTCGCCAGGAGATGCAAGAGTCATGCTGCTCCAGCCAGGTAATGCCAAGAATTAGGAGGCAGTGTAGAGAATGGATCATATTGAACTGTAGCACTTCCCAAAGGGGCAGGATTACAGCTTTTAGGGGTTCTGTTTCCTGCATTACTCATCCTGAGGACAGGATGTATCCATGTATTGCCTCTACAAGGACTGATGTAGGGTTTAAACAGAGGGGGATTTGTAGTGATCAAGCAGCTTTAGCATCTATGATTTTATTGATAGTCCTGGAATCAATCAGGTTCTACTAAGGGGGAATCAGTTTGGCCTCATTCATGGTACATAACTGTACTCACACTTGGAAGTGTTAGGAGGACCTGCATGTCCTGGATCAAGTTTCTCTTGAGGGCTGGGGAGTAGTTCCAGAGCATAGAGCCCTGGTGGTGCCCAGGCTGCCTCTCCCCCACCATAGGGCCTGGGCTCACTCATTTCCCAATTCCTTGCGGGTTGAGGTCAATAATGGACAAGAGGCAATGGCATATCCTCGTGCTTCGCAATAAATGCATAGATTACTGTGCAGTCATTGTTTCTTTTCTTCCAGGGTCAAACATCAGTGACCTAGATCAACCTGAATCAGTTCACAGTTGGACTCTAGGGTTTCTGGCGTGGGGTGTGAGCAAAGTGGTGGCAGCGTGCCCCATCTCTCTTCCTTTCATAGATTCATAGATTCTAGGACTGGAAGGGACCTCGAGAGATCATCAAGTCCAGTCCCCTTCCCTCATGGCAGGACCAAATACTGTCTAGACCATCCCTGATAGACATTTAGCTAATCTACTCTTAAATATCTCCAGAGATGGAGATTCCACAACCTCCCTGGGCAATTTATTCTAGTGTTTAACCACCCTGACAGTTAGGAACTTTTTCCAAATGTCCAACCTAAACCTCCCTTGCTGCAGTTTAAGCCCATTGCTTCTTGTTCTGTCCTTAGACGCTAAGATGAACAAGTTTTCACCCTTTTAGATACCTGAAAACTGCTATCATGTCCCCGCTCAGTCTTCTCTTTTCCAAACTAAACAAACCCAATTCTTTCAGCCTTCCTTCATGGGTCATGTTCTCTAGACCTTTAATCATTCTTGTTCCTCTTCTCTGGACTCTCTCCAATTTCTCCACATCTTTCTTGAAATGCGGTGCCCAGAACTGGACACAATACTCCAGTTGAGGCCTAACCAGTACAGAGTAGAGCGGAAAAATGACTTCTCGTGTCTTGCTCACAACACACCTGTTAATGCATCCCAGGATCACGTTTGCTTTTTTCCCCCCCAAGAGCATCACACTGTTGACTCATATTTAACTTGTGGTCTACTATAACCCCCTAGATCCCTTTCTGCTGTACTCCTTTCTAGACAGTCTCTTCCCATTCTGTACGTGTGAAACTGATTGTTCCTTCCTAAGTGGAGCATTTTGCATTTGTCTTTATTAAACTTCATCCTGTTTACCTCAGACCATTTCTCCAATTTGTCCAGATCATTTCAGCCAGTTGTTGATGCAGAGAAAGAGATCAGTAAAAGCGTCCAAGTAGGTTGGGGTCTCAACATGGGTTAGCTTATCCTTTACCACCTCACCAAGGCCACACCAAAAATGCAGAATTTGGGCTGCCTCATTCTACTTAATGTCAGCCATGAAGTGACGGAACTAGGAAGCATACGAGGTAGCTGGCCCTTGCTCTTGCTGGAGCCTTCGTAGTGTGGCTTCTACTGGGCAACTGTGATGAGGGTCATCAAACGTGCAGAAAATGCTCACAGGAAGGTCTTCCAGTCTGTTAACACCTGGCTGTCCTGCTCCAGCATGGGAGAGGCCCAATCCAGGGCTTTTCCAGCTAGCAAACTGATCACTAGTCCCACCCTGGCCAGAGGGGGAAAAAAAGGAAATTGGCTCAGGAACCCCCTGACCCTCTAGTGGTTTCCATCAAAAAATTTGGGTAGTGGTACTGCAGGACCCTGTTCAGAGGGCAGTGACCCAACCCAAGCCTAGAGCACAGATCTCTCTTTCTGGGACTGTAGTAGCAGCTCGCAGAGTGTCTAATTTTCCACTAGGAGCTGTATCACTTGGGAATGGAGCAGATGGTTCTTGGTTTGGAGTTGCACAACCCACTCCTGCAGTTCTAGTACCCCATGGGGTCCAATGGGTGATGGTAGATCCGTCCCTTCCATATCCCTGTTAAGGGGCTCCTGCAAAGGGGGTCAGAAGCGGGTCTGGGCAAACTGTAAGAGACCATGGCATAGGCGGTCTGCACTAGCGGTCACAGCGGGGCTGGTGTCCACACATCAGGGACAGTATTCAGTGAGCAGAGGTCGAAGGAATTGCTAGACCCGGGTTCCATAAGCAAGAATTCAGGTCAGAGTCAGGCTGAGGTTAGAGACCAAGATCAGGGAAGTATCAGGCTAGAGTCAGGAGGCCAGAGTCAGGAAGCCAGAGTCAAGCTAAGGTTGGAGGCTGGAGATCGGGAGATGAATTGAGATCAATTGCAACATGCCCAAAGTTTGTGTTGTTGCCTAGACAATTTGCTAGGGCATCCCCAAGGGTTAACTAGGCTGCTCACCCAACCAGAGGGCCGCATGGCACTGTCACTCTGGCTTCCTTGGGAATATTTCCTACAGAGCCTATTCTCCACAGTGCTCTCTAGCTGTCTCTCTCCATGGCCTCCCAATGGCATTGTGGTCATGTTAGCTGTTCCATGCTCTGCAGACCCAGGTTCTAGTCCCTGCATCCTTACAGTAAGGCGCTCCATTATCCTGTACAAGGTGGGGCTCAGCTGCTCCCCGGTACTGTTTACCTTATCACTTGCAGCCTGAACCTCATGAAGAGTCTGGCTTGGACGTATGTAGGCTGAAGGGGGAGCACATCCCCACGATGAATCTTGCACATAGTTAATGTAGCATGATGCTGCTCTATCCTTCTCTCTGGACTTGGGGATTGCCTTTTAAGGTGGAGTTCTAATTGATTGTAGCTATAATGGCCGGGAGCACAAAGGGTCCCCATAGTTGGGACAAAAGCAGAGAATCTGCACATGGCCAGTCTTGTTCTACTATCAGTCCCAGAGATCAATAGTGTTTAGAGACAGAACAGTTGCCTGTTTTGAGGGGGTGTGCAGAAAGCTGCATTACACAATAAAAGCGATTAAGGAAAATTCTTAGAGGATCTCTGCAATCTCTCTCCCACTGGTATTTCTGTAGGAGGGTGGCAATACCACGACCCCCTGCAACTCCCTTCTCGGTCAGGACCCCAACTGGAGAAACACTCGTCTCCTCCCTGAAATCTGTATAGTATAGGGTAAAAGCACACAAAAGATCAGATTTCACTGGAGGAGACCAGATTTCAGTCTGTGATGCGTTTCTCATGGCTGTGAATTTGGTAGAGCCCTACTCATTGAACATGTTATCTGCAATTGCTGTCTCAAGCTCCTCTTCTCCAATTCCATCCTAGATCCTTGCCAGTCTGGCTTCTACCCCTTGACCTTTTGCTCTCGCCTCTTCGTAGCCAAATCTCAGAACCATACTTCATCCTCATCCTCTTTGACCTGTCAGACATCTTTAACCATTTACCATGATCATCTTCTTGAAACCACGTTCTCCCTTGGCTTCCATGATTCTGTCCCCTCCTGGTTTTCCTCCTACCTCTCTAATAATTCTTTTAGTGTGCTCTTTGGAGGATCCTCCTCATCTGCCCTCCAACTGTCTGTGGGGGTTCCACAAGGCTCTGTCTTTGGTTCCCTTCTCTTCTCTATCTATACCTTATATCTCAGTAATCTCATCCACACACACAAGTTCAGTACCATCCCTGTGTGGATGATTCACAGATCCTCCTCTCTACTCCAGACCTGTCCCTTTTGTCCAAACTAACATCTCAGCCAGTCTCTCTGACATCTCCTCGTGGAGGTTTAGCCCAAGCTCAACATGGCTAAAACAGAGCTCTTAATCTTCACCTGCAAGCCCTTCCTCCGACTCCTTTCTCAATCACTGTGGATAACATCACCATCCCTCCTGTCACTTGGGCCCATAACCTAGGCATCATCTTCAACTGGGACCTCTCTCTAGGTCCTCACATGAATGCTACATCTAAGTCTTGCAGATTCTTTCTACATAACATCTCTAAAATATGGCCTTTCCTATCCTTCCACACAGCTAACACTCTCGGCCTGGCTCTCATGATCTTGTGTCTCATCATTTACTCCATTGTTATCTTTTCTGGCCTTGACAAACACATTCTTGTCTCACTGATATCTATTCAAAATGCTGCTGCAAAGATCATTTTCCTAGCCTGTTGCTTTGACCATGTCACCCCTCTCTTTGCATCCCTCTACTGTCTTCTCCTTCTCTATCAAATCAAAATTAGCTTCTTTGTCTTCACTTCCGAGGCCGTTCATGACCTATCCCTGCCCTTCCTATCATTTCTCATTCACTATCAAAAGACTGACTCCTTGCTCCGATCAGCCCAAGATGCCAGCCTCCACTGCCCACCTGTTACATTTTCACAACAAGCACCCGCATGCTTTCTCCCATGCTGCCACTCATGCTTGGGAAAATCTCCCCGCAAACATCCACAAAACTAAATCCCCCTTCAAACTCTTTTGCCAGGAAGCCTGCAAAAAATTTGACAACAACTAGGTTGCTGGCATCCTGAAACAAGAGCCTATCATGTTGACCAATATTGTCTCAGTGTATCCTTATACTGTATTCATCTGTTGTCTCTTGTCCTGTACTTAGACTGTAAGCTCTTTGGGGCAGGGACTGTTTTTTGTACAGCATCTAGCACAATGAGGTACTGGTCGATGGCTGGGATTCCTAGGCACTACTATAATATAAATAATAATAACAACAACAACAATTGTAGCACTAAAGTCACATAAAAAACAAAAACAAAAACAAAACAAGAGCCTGTCCCTCTTTGGTTTCCAAATAAAATTTTTTTACTAAAATTATGTATATGGATTATCCATACTTCACAGTTACAAACTGAATGTGTAGACATATATGAAATTATTATGTTCGCGTGCCATCAAAGATAGTGAAGAAACCATTCATCTGCATGCAACAGTTTGCCTGCAGGCCAACAAAACGAGGAGTGGTTTAACAAAGCATACAGCATCAGACGAGTTAGCAATAGGCATAATTTAGCCATTACTACATTTTCAAACGATGCAAAATTTTGAAATAGTTCTAAGAAAGTTTTACTAAAAACAAAAAACAAAACAAAAGCATCTCTTTTGAGGCAGAGCTCAGTTGTGAAAATGATGTTGCTTACCTCCTGTTTCTGTATTATAATAGTAGGTCTGACCATCTTCACTGACTCCTTCCACCCATACCCCTGTCTAATGAAAACACACAGAAAGTAAATTAGTGAAATAAATTTTAATGACTAATCAAATAATTGCTGATAAACTATAAAGATATTCAGTCCTCCAGTACTTTCCAGTGATGGTAATTATGATGTGTTTAGGGCCTGCTCCAACTCATATTAAAGTTTTTAGAAAAATTCCCCATTGACTCTGCTGAGGGATAGGGACCTCATAACTTAAAGTAATACATGTGCAAACATGCACACAGACACTCTCTATATTTCACACATATATACAAATATTAGTTATTAAAAATAGGATGCTCAGTAGCAAACACTGTAGTTAAGGTTGCCAAACAGTTGAAATTACAACTTATCCCATTATTATTTTCACATGCTTGTGGCAGGGCTGCCCAGAGGATTCCGGGGGTCTGGGGTCTTCGGCGGCGGGCAGCCCCCCCTTCGGCAGTAAGTCGGCGGCGGGGGGGTCCTTTCGCTCCAGGACCCGCTGTCGAAGTATCCCGAAGACCTGCGTGGGGGCCCCCTGCCACCAAATTACCACCGAAGCGGGCGGCCCCCTGCTGCTGAAGTGCAGCCGGGGCTCCCGCCGCCGGTCTTCAAGGCACTTTGGCAGTGGGTCCCGGAACGGAAGGGCCCCCGCCGCCGAATTACCGCCAAAGACCCGGCTGCACTTTGGCGGCAGGTCCCACTTCGGCGGTAATTCGGTGGCGGGGGGTCCTTCCGCCATGGAGCAGAAGGACCCCCTGCCGGTGAAGACTGGGAGCAGAAGCAGCTCGGGGGGCCCAGGCCCTGCGACAGTTTTCCGGGGCCCCCGGAGCGAGTGAAGGACCCCGCTCCAGGAGCCCTGAAAAACTCTCATGGGGAGCCCTGCAGGCCCCGGGGCAAATTGCCCCACTTGCCCCCCACCTCTGGGCGGCCCTGGCTTGTGGCTTTCCAAAACATTCACTGCTTGAGTTTCAGAGTGGTAGCTGTGTTAATCTGTATCAGCAAAAACAAAAAAGAGTCCTTGTGGCACCTTAGAGACTAAAATTTAGGACTCTTTGTTGGTTTTACTGTTTGAGTTGACATTCTCCATAGTTGGGTTTCTGACCTAAAGTTAACAGAAAAGTTCTCAGTAAGTCTCAGAAAAATTCATCTAGGAGATTTAAAGTTTTGTGAGGGTTTGAGAAAAATAACTTGAACAAAACCTACTCCAAACTGAAAACAAAAATAAGTTGTCTTCCTTCCTTCCAACACAGTGCTAAGCAACAATGGCTGAAGATTGAAACTTGACATGAACATAGGGTATGGCTACACTTGAAACTTCAAAGCGCTGCCTTTGAAGTGCGAGTGTGGTTGCAGCTCTCCCAGCTCCCAGCGAGTGTGCTTGCAGCTCTCCCAGCGCTGCAGGTACTCCACATCCTCTACGGGTGTAGCTTGCAGCACTGGGAGCCGTGCTCCCAGCGCTGTGGCACTCTTTACACTGAGGCTTTACAGCGCTGTATCTTGCAGTACTCAGGGGGTTGTTTTCTTCACACCCTGAGTGCGAAACTTTCAGCGCTGTAAAGCGCCAGTGTAGCCATGGCCATAGTCCTCACTGAGGACTAAGGCATTTCCTTATTTGGAAAATATATTAATTTTCACACTACATTAATAACAAAGTCGTGACTGTTTAAGAAGTGCATACTGGACATGAACCTTTGAAATTTCCCTTAAGCTGCACGCAGATCTAGCCCACAACGTTATTTTTACATTAATGTATGTGGGATTATAATTAATCACATACACAACAGTCTTGACGTCATGCAATGCTAGACTGCATTTTTTTAAAAAGTCAAGAAAATCAAAAATTAAGATTCGCTTTGCAACATTTTTGATACTATATATAGCAGGGGTCGGCAACCTTCAGCACATGACCCATCAGGGTAATCCGCTGATGGGCCACGAGGGGGGGCAGTGCCTGTGGACGGTCAACGTAAACAAACTGTCTCGTGGCCTGTCAGCGGATTACCCTGATGGGCCACGTGCCAAAGGCTGTCGACCTTGCTATATAGAAATCTTTGTATATTTGCTGGTGAAATGAAATCAGTTGATTCAGAAAAGAAAAACAACCCCTTGTGAACACATTTTCTCAAGGTTTTGTTCTTGCAGTTTTACAGTGTATTAGTTTAAATAAGAGGAAACAAAAGAAAAATTGCTTAGCATAACTAGAAAGCAGACAACAAAAAACAGCCTGTGGCGCAACTTGGCCATTTCTATTATAGCACAATCTATTAGGGCTATGCGATGCATTCTGGGCATGATCCAGCAGATCACTTAAGCAGATGCTTAACTTTAAGCATGGTATGACCCAAGAACCCCTTAATGCCAACTGTCAGGGGCGTTACAGGAATATCTTGATTCTGGTATGTACACTTTGGTTCACCAAAGAATATCAATCTTGAATGACGGCCGGAGTCACACTGGTGAACAGGGCGAAACTTCCATCTTGCGCCCCCCCCCCCGCGCACCCTCCCTGAGCGGCCCCCCCATCGGTAGCTCCCCACCCCAACCCTGAGGTACCCCCCGCCCCAGCTCATTCCTGCCCTGCCTCCTCCTCGAGGACGCCGTGGCCGCTTCCCTTCTCCCGCCTCCCAGGCTTGCAGCGCCGAAACTGATTGGCGCCGCAAGCCTGGGAGGCGGGAGAAGTGAAGTGGCCACGGCATGCTCGGGGAGGAGGTGGGGCAGGGGTGAGTTGGGGTGGGGAGTTCCCCTGCATGCTGCCCCCCCGCCTTACTTGCTGCAGGCGGCCCTCCCCGCGCTCCCCTGCCCCAGCTCCCTCTGCCTAAATGCCGGTGGCGACCGGGGCGGCCAAAGATCTGTCTGCTGTGGTCACTGCCGAAGAAAATGGTGCCCCCCAAATGCCAGTGCCCTAGGCGACTGCCTAGGTCGCCTAAATGGTTGCACTGGCCCTGACTGTGGAATTTATGTACGGATATTATGTAAGGAGTTATACATACAGACTTCACACAAACAAAAGACTTCTGTAACTAACACACATGCCCACAAAATATGTTTTTGAAGACTGTAGCAAGGCATTATTCACCAGCAGAGGTGACAATCAGGTTGTCCGACAGCCAGGAGGTAAGATATGTTTATCTCTCTGTTGGGATGTAAATTAAGTATTCCACACTAACACAATGGATGTCCACTTACATACAAAGTTAAATGTTATCAAAGAGATGTGAAGTCAACAGGGAAGCAGCACACAGGAAAAACAAGCCACATGTACCACCATGAACTTTGGAGGTATATGTAGAAGGGAAAGAAGACACCCCCTCATCCTGCCCATCAGAAGTTAACGGACAGCATGTTTGCATTCAAGAAAACAAAATCACAACCAGCCTTTGTGGAAAACACTGCAGACTGGGTGAGACAAAACTTCTTTAGATAGGAGGTTAACCTGAAGAAGGAAGAAGAGCTCTGTGTAGCCTGAAAGCTTGTCTCTCTCTCTCTCTCATCACCAGAAGTCGGTCCAATAAAAGATATTACCTCATCCACCTTGTCTCTCTCTACATCTATCAGCATTTATATAGCTCTTACCACTGTAGTAGCTAAACTTCAATACACAGCACTGGTTTATTACTCCACCCTGTAAGTTTGTGTGAGGTCTAAGAAGAAAGTAAACTTTCTGAAGTTTAGCTACTACAGTTTTAGGAGATATATAAATGCTGATGGACATACAGAGAGACAAGGTGGGTGAAGTAATATCTTTTATCGGACCAACTTCTGTTGGTGAAAGAGAGACAAGCTTTCGAGCTACACAAAGCTCTTCTTTCTTCAGGAAGTTAACCTTCTGCTGGCTGTAAAGCAAGAAGAATCCCTGAACCTAATTAGTAATCCAGCATAGATACAACATGGGGAAGGCACCATTGCTTTTAGCATTTTCCTACTTCGTTTGCTTATGGTTGCAATCTTAACACACATTATTTATTATTAGTTTTTCCATTTAATTTCCTCAGTGTAGTTTAAACAAGAAAATAACAATTCTGCAGCATTTTGCACAACTCCATAAATTGCAACACTACATTAAACATGCTGAAACCTTAACTCTAAAATCAGGGAGCTGAATTAAAAACACAACTGTGCAACTATATAGCTGCAAGAAACACATATATGCAGCACTGTGGAGTTCCACAAATACTGCACTACATAGTTGCATAGGATTTACTGCAATTAATGTTTCCAAAAACGAATAGACGTTATTTAATCTGCATAAAAGAAACAAGCAAAATTTTAAATTGCTTATAGGTGGAATTGCTCAGGCAAACTTAATTCTGGCATTTCTTAACTTTTGAGTGCTTGACTTTGCAACATTAACATTCTTTTAACATAGTTTTTGAGTGCGTGTACACACACACACAAACTCTGCACGTATACCCTACAAATAATGTTTCCTAAATGAGAACTAGCCACATGTAAAAAGTTTAAAACATTAGTCATTTCCAAGCAAAAGAATCTTATGAATTATTTTAAAATGTGAACATATAATTTTTTTTCCTGTGTTGACTAATTTGCAAAAGGCAGAACAGGATTTGCTTGATTTTTTCCAGAAAGATTCAGCTTTTTTGGCTGAAACACAGCATCAAATGTTTGACTCCAAAAGAATAATTTTTAAAAAGTTATCTGCAACTGAAAACAGGAGTTGGTAATGAAAGCTGAGTTTTAACGTTAACTGTAGGTTTCACAGCTCTATGTATTCAAGCTACAATATATTTTTCTAAGATCCACAAAATGTAGATTGTTTGAATTCAATATTGTGAATAATACATGTATGAGAGATAAGTCAATTAGGGAGCAAAAAGTTTTGTAAAGAAAGCCATAAGAACAAAGAAATAGTACAAATAACATTTGATTACCATTTGTGAGTTTCGAGAGTTGTCTTGAAATCCTTCAGGTTTCTCCCACTGTGATTCTTTAATCAAGAACATATTTCATTTATCATTTATGAAACCATTTCAATTTTTACTATCAACCATTATGACAAATAGTTGACTAGAACATATTGCACTTGTGTATGCTCACCCATGCATGACTAATATATGTATTACACATTTAAAAAGAAATCACACTGGGTCAGACTGTGATCCCCTTACTCCACTGAAGTAACTGAGACTAAGTGTGGAGTAAGGATATGACAATCTGGCCTACTACGACTTGTAAATGTCTATTGCATTATAGTTGATATACAGTTGTAGTACATTTAAAATATCTTCTTATAGGACAATCAGCCAGGAGAGATTGAGAAACACAAGACTTTCATGGTTTGGAAGTTAAGAAGGACTGAGAATTACACCAATGTCAGTGCCTAAGAGAAACCGTGTGTAATATACCCATCTAATCATAATATAGGACCCCTTCAGTGCTCCACAGCAAACACATTCATTAAGGCCCTATCAACACATTGTGTTCCTGACCCCAAAAAAGGTGATCAGTTTAATCATGTCCAGGTAAACAAGAAACCCAGTAATCATAGTCTAATCTCATTATCTCATTTACCCTAAGATACTATTGGTACTCAAATAATTACCCATTTTATACTTGAGTCCTGATAAAGTGGATTCTGATTGCCCTTTTTTGGGTAGGGGGTGGAGAGGGGATTGCCCTTCTGTGTATTTAAATATAATCTTTGTAGGGAGTCAAGAACTTCAAGGAATGTTCATGAGTTCTCCTGTTATTTACTGATTAATAAAAGATCAACAAGGCCCATCTTAAGCTCTGGAGACTCTCAGATAATTATAAAAGTCACGAATTTATAATATATAATTGTCCACATACTAATAATCATCTTATCAACACAGATAGTGGACGGCTAGCAAAGTGTATGGTGCCCTGCTTTGTTCAGAAGGAATAACTAGATCAGTATTTGTTCCTTGCCATTATTTACCTCCGGTTACAGTATTGTAGTAATACATGTAACCCTCAGGGGAAAGTCCTTGCACCCATTCCTTTGTTTCATCTGATGGCGCTTCTGAGGTGACTTTTCTCTTTTTTTTCTTTTCCTTCTTTTCTTTCTTTTCCTCTGGTTTACTTTGTGTTAAACTGGGACCTATAGCATCTTAAAGAAAACACCCCCCACATTTTTCAGAGTTATAATCAGAATTTACTTATTGGGCATTCCTCATACAGGCAACAGCAAATATCAACTTAGTCCAAAGTAGTTTCTTCTTTCATGATATACTATATATCAAAAGCTTTTCTAGTATAACACTATACTATTATGAATCAGCCTGAGAATCACCAGGAGAAACAAGCTGAAAAATTTAAATTCAAGGATTACCTCAGAGCTATTGAGCATGGAGTCAACAGAAGCTAGAAACCAGAAGAGTTATGGAGGAGACAGTCTCCATGGAGGGTTCAGACTAACAGGACTAATTTAAAAAATGGTGGTTTACCCTCATGATAACAGAACAAAAGCACAAAATGGGAGGAGATTAAAAGAAGAAAAAAGGACTCAGTTAAGGGATGGATGCAAGCTCAACTATTAGCTATGCACTTGTCTCTATTGGGAAAATTGGGACCCATAATTAATGACTGGTGCAGCTCCACCAATAACTGTAATAATAGAAACTGTACAGTAGATAGTGCTTAGGCGCTTTTTCTGCCACCTGAAGTGTACTGAGGGTTAGAAGACATGACGGTAAAAACCCTGCTTACACAATTTAACAGCTTCTACCATTGCTAACACTGTGGCAAATTATCTGTCCCATTTTTGCCAATGTAAACACAATTCTGCAGTTTCTGCAAAACTAATACAAAAGAAAGTCTTGTTCCATATTATCTCTATTGCTGCCTTTAAGCCTCTTCTGGCAGCTACAGGAACTACCTGACTTAACTCCAAGCCTTTTCAGATCCTCTTGATATGCTTTCAGTGCAGCTTCCTCCATTGCTGCAAATTCCTTTGACATTTTTTCTTCTTCTTTTGCCTTTTCCATACTTTTCTTTTTAATCTACAATTTAAAAAAGGGGAGTGGGGGTAGAGAAGAAATAGACCAAAGTCATAAATAAAAGAGATAAAAAGTTAAATGTTTAGAGAAAAAAGGAAAAATTCAATTTACCTCACTAATTTTCTTTGCCACATTTTCCTTATGGTTCTTCCCCCTTTCATGAAATTCAATGCTCTTAAAGAGAAAAAAAGTAAATTAAAATATGACAAAATAATTTGCAGGAAATTATTTTCCTTTGGTAAACTACAAATATATACCTAGACAAGAAGAAAAACTTAGTTAAGCTGGAGTTAAGACTGAATGTACCTAACAATAACATAGATGAAAATTGTTATGAAAAAATCCAACCATTAGAAACTTAGGAAATACAAAGTAAAGTTTATACATAAAAGAAATCCAGCAGTAGAAAGAATGGAAATGAAGTTATATTCTGAAAAACGGCATGGTGAAGTTTTATATTGACTGGGTCTCAGTGACATCAGATGGTTTGTATGGGGTTTTAATTTAAAAAATATATATATTAAACAAATGAAAGAGCAGGGACCCCTGTGTGGTTTGGGAGTTTGCATGGTCCATGGTTCTGTAGCTCCCTTCTATGCCCCCAGGATTCATATCTCAATTTCCACTCCCCGTTACCTTCCAAGTCTATAGGACTTACCATAGACCTCAGTGCATCAGTAGGAACTTATGGGCCTCATGAAGACATATTAAGATCCACTGAGCTCTTGAGGACTTTAAAAACTCTTCAGTTAAGCAAATTTGAGACTGGGAGCAGAAATCAAGGTATGTAACTAGGAGATCGGGCGGACTGGGAGGAGGATGTGGATAATTTAAGAGACAATTGGAGAGCCTCTAAACCAAAAAGGCTGCCAGATAGAGTAGGGGAAACAGAAACCTGAAGAGCTTAGGAGTCCTGCAGAAGCACTAAGGGAGGTGTGGTAAGAAAGCTGTGGGGAGTTTAGGAGCTTTTGGGGTTGTAGGAATCACCTCCTAATCCAGGTGCTAGTGTACTTGCCAACAAACAAGGCTCAAAGGTACTTCTGGAGGCCTGGTGTACCAACATGGTAAATGGTGCATGCTCAAAGTGATAATTTGGTCTTAAGTGCTTAGAGCACAAACTTTAGAAGGTCTGCAGGAGTGAAGCAACACTACTGTGCTCTTGTGGATTCTGTTGACATTCTAAGGTCCACAACAGGTCCTGTAGACTTTAGAAGATCTGCACAGAGACAAAGCTTCAAGACAATGATGGGTATTTACCTGGGTGATTTTTACTGCACCAAGAAAAACTAGTTAGTCCCAGTTCAAGACATTTTCTGTTTTAAAAACTGTTTCATTGATGCATACCACATCACACTTCATTTTAGTTATATATTCAAAGTATCAAATTCAATAAGGAAGTAGATGTGGATATTAATTTAGGGTTGTACAAATAAAAAGTAAAACTGCAGTAAGGGTAATACTAATATATGTAATAAAATATTGAACTTTGGAATGTCTGTATACATTTTGGTTCAGTATTTTCTCTAGGAAATTATACGTCATGACTCATATTTTTTGATATATACTGCAAAACCATTACCATATTGGTAAATATTTTTCGGTCATTTTCATTAGTATATTCTAAGAACAATTTTATTTTTCCCAGTTAAACTGGATTTACACTGGTATTTACCAGTGCCCTGTCCAGGCTAGTTTTTCACAGGAAATGGCCAACCGTGCTTCAAGGTGGAGCAAAATTCAAAATTATGGAGCCTGAGAAAATGGAACTTGATTCTTCAGACCTTTTACTCATGAATAAGGAATGCAGGATCATGCCTTAGGACTCCAGTCTTGGACTGAGGTCCACAGAAGTACAGGAGATTCTTAATGCAGGATCCAGGTCTTAATTTGCAAGTCTTTTTCCCCCTAGTTTTATAGCTAACATGGCTTACAAAGGCATATTTAAAACAAATAAACACTAGGCAAACATTACTTTACATGTCAGTAAACAATATTAAAAAAATATTTAAAAGCATATAATTGATATTCTAGTACTAGTAATATTAAACTAACTAGACCAACATACAGGCTTGTTGTCTGCTATCCAGCACTTGCAGTAACCACAGAATTTCTTTGGCTGTGATTTCCAGTAATCAGCCCTAAACATAAACAAAAAATAAATAAATTAGAAAAAAATTTAGGTAGATTTATGCATAATCAGAAACAAAATAACCAAAGTAAAAAGTTCTGAAACAGAGAGCATCAGAAACCAAGTCCAGCCTTGCCATGGTGCTTGGTTGTGCTGTAAAGGATTTCTTCTGCACAAGTTTTTGTGGACAGTTTAGAGTGCCTATTCTAGTCCAAAAACAATATTTATTAATGACTTTGACTGTTTCACAAAATAGATCAGAAGTTCTCAACTTAGGGATTGTGCCCAAGCTGTTACCTGTGGCTTTGCAAAAATTTCCATAGACCCAAAGACTTCACTTACAAGAAAAATTATGTTTTTGGTGCTTCTGTAGTCAGATAACCTTCCAAATATTAACAGCTGCAGTAGTTAGGCTTATTGAACATGTAACACTGGGGAAAGCAGAATTCATGATATCTGCAATAAAAATGTACACTTGGATATTTTTAAACTATCAACATAACATAAATACATACTTCAGCTATATAGCACAATGAATTTAAATAAAAAATGTAGTGCTATACTATTTTGTGGAGAGGGAAAGATATATTTTTGGACAACTCAAAACTGTGCAAAGGATTCTGGAACAGGTATGGAATAGATTCTAGGTTATGTCCCAAAATGTATTAGGCCAAAGACTGGAAAATTTGAAATAGGCAATTAAAGAGCAGGTCCACAGCACCTCTTGGAGCTTCTCTCTTGGTTGAGAAGTTGTTCCTGAACTATCTCTAATTCTTTTAACAAATGGAAAGTGAATCCCCACGATAACCCCTGGTTAACTTTTGAGAGGCAGAGGAACAGTTTCACTTTTAAGGCTGTAGTTTTCGAAGCGAATGAGTATTAATAGCACTGTTAAAGGACTACATATTCATAAAACTTCAAGTAGTATATCATGTGGGTCTCTCTATCTGCTAAAAAAGAAAACACAGAAAAATCAAAAAAAGTGCTAAAGTCACCAAAAGTCAAGAAATGGAAGAGGTGAGGTTCCTAAACTATTAACTCTGCTACATTACCCATATGTATATTCTATTCTTGTTTTCCTTAATAAATGCGTCATTTAGTACGTTACTCCATTCTGCCATTACATCCCGTAGGAGTCACTGGGCTCTGCACACGCACTGGAGCCTGTGCGAGCAAATTTAAGGATTGGACTGTGGCCTACAGCGGAAATCTTGGCTTCACTGAAGTCAAACAGAAAATTCCTATTGTCCTCAATGGAGCCAAGATTTCATCCCATGTTGTTAAATGTATAACAAACATAAAGGATGTGGATGTGCAATACTGCAGACTTTAATCCTATTACATTTCATGTGTGATTTTAACTGTGAAAACTATGGCTCCAACCCTCCGAAGACTTATACACATGCTCAATTTTATGCACTGAGTAGTCCCACTACGAGACTATTTAAAGGGGTAGAGTCCCTGCTCACCAAGCTAATTTCATGTCGCTTAAAGGAAACAGATTGTCACCAGAGACAATCCTCCATGTAAGGAGAATCTCCACCATCTCCGTGGAACACTAGAACCCTTCCCCCATTTGGAATATAGACGCTCCCTGATTTATGCAAGTGTTCCGTTCCAGAACGCATTGCGTAAGTAGATTTTGCGTAAGTCGGGGACCTATACTCGACAATTACGCAAAAAAAAACCCCCCCAAAACAAAACCCCCCCCCCACTTACAGAACTTTTTCCATAAGTGCGGGTTTGCATAAGTCAGGTTTGTATAACCTGGGGAGCGTCTGTAACAGCAAGAAGGGGTGTGTCAAAAGTCCTGCAAGGGACAGGCCAGGGATGGTGAAGTGAGGCTCCATTATGCCTAATATTCCATTGGCAAAAGGTTGCTTAAGCCTGGTCTATTGTGATTTTTTTTAATCGATATAGTAAACCAGGGGTTGACAACCTCTGGCACGTGGCTCGCCAGGGTAAGCACCCTGGTGGGCTGGGCCAGTTTGTTTACCTACTGCGTCAGCAGGTTCGGCCAATCATGGCTCCTACTGGTCGCAGTTCGCCGTCCCAGGTCAATGGGGGCTGTGAGAAGCGGCAGAAGCCAAGGGATGTGCTGGCTGCGGCTTACCGCAGCCCCTATTAGCCCCAGTGGGAGCTGCGATCGGCCAAACCGGCCAACGCGGCAGGTAAATAAACTGCCCTGGCCCGCCAGGGTCCTTATCCTGGCGAGCCACATGCCAGAGGTTGCCGACCCCTGTACTACACTGATACATGCATGAGTATGGATGCAGTTATATTAGTGAAGAGCACCTTTATACAGATATAACTGTGTCCACAGTAGTGGGATCATGCCACTGTAACTATACTGGTATAGTTAAAGCAGTACAACTTTCTAGTGTAGACTAGGCCTAAGGCACCAGAATCAGGGAACTATGAGCAGCTCCCTCAGAAACATGCCTCTGCACTGTACCTGTGCTATGCTTGCTACAAGCCCCTGGTGCATAAAGTTATGCACATGCTTAGCTGTTTGTGGGATTGGGGCATAAATTTGTTAAGCACTGTGCATATTTACCAAGTGTTAAGTTGTTTACATGAAGACAAGTTTATTCTCTTTTTAAAATATGCTACATTAAAAAATTATCATATATCAAAGGTAACTGGATATATGTTAAAATAATACTTGAAACAGAAATGGTCAATATAGTAAAGAAAGATGTCAATTAGGCATCTGTTCTGGGATAAGCTCTCACAGTTCTTTGATATAACAGATGGACTAGCATGACAAACATATGCAGAGATAGCTCTCTCACTGACTAACAAAAGTACGCATTGCTAAACTGCTGATAACATACTGAGTTTTCCAGGTCCCAAATCCTTTTAACCAGGGGTTCTCAGAAAAAAAAAAAAAAAAAAGTTGGTGGCCAACTCTTGCTGGTGGCTGCTCTGACAATTTTTCCTAGAATACTTAATTAACTTCAGAAAAATCACATAAATATGCACATATCCATGTCCAAAGCATTATAATTTATTTATGTAGGGTTTTTTGCAGACTCAGTAATCAAAATAGCATACAGTTATTTCTATTCCTAACTGGATCTAAACAGAATAAAATCACAAATAAGGTGCTTTGCACATTGTCATGTTCTTGTCTTTTTTCTTATTGTTTCTTTTGCCTTTTTGGGAGGGGAGTTGCTTTTCTTTTTTTAAGACTTGTTAGCTAGTAAGTCTGCTGTGGAAACTGATAATAACAAGCATACAAATATCACTTTTCACAGCACACTTACTCAGTCCCAGCAAGCCCAGGGACAAATTTAGCCCTGGATGGGGAAGTGGTTATAGAGGCACTAGGGTGATGGGGCACTGGGGGAGACAGCACGGGCCAGGGGTAATTGGGGAGAGGGAGCTCAGGGCCAGAGCCCAAAGCCCTTTGCCCAGGGGATGGGGCCTGGGGATGGAGCCCAAAGCCCCATGGGTGGAGCCTGCCACCCACCACCCCAGGGCTGAAGCCCATTCCCACCACACAAGGGAAGGTGGGGAACACACACCGGTTGTCTGCTCCTCCAGCTTTTCTGTCTCCAGAGACAGCCAGGACCCAACCACTGCTGGTAGCCCCAGGGGAGTGGCCGCTGCTTTGCCCCTTCCCCAGCATCACCACCCAGGAGGCTGTGGCTTCTAGAAAAGCCCCTTGTGACCACAGGCAGCCACAATACCCGCATTTGAGAAACATTCCTTTAAACAATACAACAGAGTGGGATATGTCTGCACCAAATTGAATACTCCATTTTGTCATGTAACTTCCATTTTGTATTATAACCTTCATTTTTTGCTATGTGCTGAACAGGTTTGATCCTGCCCAAGGCAAGGCGATTATGATGAATTCCTGACAGCCACCCTGCACAGGAAAGGTGTTTGATGCCTTGTTGAAGAACTATGACTGAGAAGCCAATACAGAGCTACCTACGGTCATGAATGGTCTCCCAATCGTCTAGCCCCAAGGATAATGTTTTTTGTACATGGCTTGTACATCTGCAGTTTCTCAGTCTGGGCACATGACACAAGAGACTGTATTTGGGGGGTGGATTTCTCAGAGGTGGGTTCAGCCCATTGGAAGCAGGATGTGTGGGACAGAAAAGCAGGAGGTGGGTCTCTGCCCAGCCTGAAACACTGAGAAACCTCAGACTCACAGAAGGGATAAGAGTGAGACCAAACCAGTGGAGGGTTTGTCTCAGAATTTTTGTTATTTTGCAGAGGTCTGTAACTCTCTGTGTCTTTTAAGATTAAAGTGACTGTGGTTAAGAAATTCCTTTGCTAAGCCTGTGTTCCTTACTTTCCTGTCACATTGCCTCCGAAGGGGTGGAACTAGAAGCCCGAGTGACCCCAGCCAAGATGGAACTCTGTGTAAGTGACCGGGTAGAGGCAAGGGAGGTAAGAGGCACTGTTTTCAGGGGTTTTGGTGGTTGGACTGTAGATAAGATAGTTTGTGATCATGTAATTAAAAGCTGTATCATAATGCACACATAAAATGGCGAGTTAAAGTTGCACAAGCAATCTTTATTTCAGCATTTCCTAACTTTTCAGCACTTGATTTTGCAATCTGAATGTTCTTTTATCATTTTGCGGGGGATATAATTATTTATACAGTGTCAAATTACTGCTTTGCAATCCTGTTTAAAGACAAGTTTCTTGCCCCAAATGCCTGTACAGTCTAAGGCTCCATTTCTTCAAAGATGCATGCATGAGTTTATCTTTAAGCATGTGAGTAGTTCCACTGAACTGAATAGTTATTCTGGAATAGCTCCCCATGTGGATACTCTTCCAGAAAAAAGTAATTTTAATTGCATAATAATCAGTGTGCTTCCAAAGTGATGGCCAATCTCCCTGGAGGGGCACATCTAGGACAGGCCATCCCATTCCTGCAGGAAAGAGCCCTGGTGGAGTGTGACATGTCTGTGCCCAGCAGTGGCATTGATGGAGGCTCTCACAGGGTACAGCAGAGTGCAGGACTGAAGACGGCAGGGGGCACAGGGCTCCAGGCCTAGAGTTTGGCACAGTGGATGTAGGGAGCCATGAGCTAGGGTGAGGGCAGCAAGTGAAGTAGAGGCTTGCAATCCAGCCAAGACCTGATGGGACTACCCAACTACAATGTTCGAGTTGTGTCAGATATAAAAACAGCTTGATGGGCTCAGATTTGGACTGGCTGTGGTCTAGTCAGGATTGGATTGGGCTTTAAAATTAGGGTGGAACAGTAGAACCCAGTAGGGAACGAGTTCTCCTGGTACTGTGAATAGGGGTCCAGGTCAATGGCCACAACTGCCCACCCCAGGGAAGGCTTTCACAGCATCTTCACCCAATAACTGCTCCTCAAAATGGCAGAGGAAGCATAGTCTTGGGACCTGCAGGCAAGGGCACGGGCCAAAAATCAAGCTCTGAGTCAATGGGAACACTTACATTGTAGGATTTCACCTACTGTGTGCTAGTCTAACCTTGAAATTTTTCTCTCATTTCAAAGCTAATAGATGTATGTATCCTGAATTTTCAGCTGAGGTGACAACACAGGTTTACCTGCTCAAGATGCTAAAACTAGGAAGCACCAATCGAGCTTTATGTGATATTTATCCCAACTTGCCTAATTTCTTTAACAGAAATAATTCTAAATTCACAGTGCTATTTGACTAAAGATTACCCAGCCTTTTTCCTGGGAAAAGATATGAACATTGTATCACTGTTATCAAAAACCTGCACACAGTCCTGCAACTGTCCTGCAAAAGAGAGAGGGCTGATGGTAGAGCCTTTTCTGTAAACAACAGGTCAGGAACAAGCTCTCCCATTCCCAACCCTGTCCAAAATGACCCTGGATCTGTTGGTCTTCAGGCATGCTGCAAGATGCAACAATTTATGTGGGCTGTGGCAGAGGGTGGGATTTGATGAGGGTTATAACTGCATAGGAAAGGGGAGTTTTGTGTTTTGCTGTGGGCTGATTGTCAGTGGATAAGGTGCTATCTAATTTTATTTCTTAGCTGTAATTTGTTTCCATTCAATATTCCCCTCTTCCCTCCTTTTATTACCGTATAATTCCAAAGAAATAAAATAACACAGGCACCTATTATAGATTATCAGAGTTGGAAGGGACCTCAGGAAGTCATCTAGTCCAATCCCCTGCTCCAAGGGGGAACCAATCCCCAGACTGATTTTTACCCCAGATCCCTAAATAGCCCCCTCAAGGACTGAACTCACAACCCTGGGTTTAGCAGCCCAATGCTCAAACCATTGTGCTATCCCTCCTCCCCCCAAAGGTCATTGAGTCCAGTCTCCTGCCTTTACTAACAGGACCAAGTACTGATTTTGCCCCAGATCCCTAAGTGACCCCCCTCAACAGCTAAACTCACAGCCCTAGGTTTAGCAGGCCAATGCTCAAACCACTGAGCTATTCCTCCCCCTGATCCTGCACGGGAATTTCCATAGGAGGATGTATGTGCTCATACAAATCTGGGCTGGTGCAAGGTCTATCTGTGTGGATTAGGGCCTTGGATTGTCAATTATTTAAAAAATCAGTTTTTCTATTATGTGAAACAATATAAACATCTACAGCAGTACATAAGAGTAAATTCACAACTGGATCAGTGCAGTCATATCCTTGCACACACGTGGAGCTCCACTGAAGTCACTAAGTCTCTGTGGTGGCACAGGGATTCCACTGTGTAGACTGAGCTACAGGATCTGCCCTGCTTCTCGAACAAACTAAAAATAAAAACAGTGCACAATGGTTGGGGAACTGTGCAATAACAATGCTAGCAATAATTACAGTTAGGGGTGGTCTACACTAAAGCTGTAAAGTCGACCTAAATTATGCTACTTCATTTACATTACGTTATGTAATGGAAGTCAACATAACTTAGGTCGACTTACAGCAGTGTCTACATTGTGCTGTGTCAACAGGAGATGCTCTCCTGCATATTTACCTTAAGCTTCTCAGGGAGCTGTAGTACAAATTCGATGAGAGAGTGCTCTGACATCAACTTAGCAGGTCTTCACCAGACCAGCTAAATGGACACTGCTGCATGGACTGCAGCAGTGCCAATTTAGTCGTAAGTATAGACATGTCCTTAATCACCGTTGTAGCTAGAATAGTTGATACTAATGTGGACAGGGCCCAGGTTACACCATCTGATACTCATTTCCTGCAATATGGTACTGAATTAAATTTTAGTATCTTTGGAGTCCATTATATTAAATGCAAAGATATGTATTATTGCGGGCCTGTGTGATCAAAGGACTGAACTATGTAGATTGGCTGAACTGCATGTGAACCTAACCTTTTGAAGCTATGCCTTGAGGAAAAAAACACTATATGCTGATTACCTATTCATCAAGACTGGAGATGAAAGGCCCAAACTACATAAAGACTAGGCTGATTTACCCAGTTTGTGCATGTGAAGGATTGATTCCTACCTGAGCACTTGTGTAGTGGGGGTAGAGTGATTTTGGTAAGCTTATTAGCATGCACATAGGTTCTTTTATTGTTTATGTTTTCTGTGTAATGTGATCACTTTAAGAATAAATTAGCCTGCTTAGAATGAGATGTGTGGTAACTTATAATGGGCAATTATACTTTTAATAGCCTCTGGAGAGAGAGAGTAAGGCCAGAATCTGTGCTTTTTTAGCCATTCAGGTTTGCTGGGAATAACAATGTTAGCAGGGAACCATGCAGCCTGCAAAAAACTCCAATTTCAAGTTTCAGAGTAGCAGCCGTGTTAGTCTGTATCCATAAAAAGAACAGGAGTACTTGTGGCATAAGCTTTTGTGGTCATCTTAATTAATTAGCCTCTTAGAGCTGGTATGGCATCTTTTCTGTATGTGCCAAACCTGCCGACACAGCAGGTAAACAAACTGGCCCGGCACGCCAGGGTGCTTACCCTGGTGAGCCATGTACCAGAGATTGCCGACCCCTGATTTAGAGTCTTTTTTTCCCTTTTATTGTATGATAAGGTTGCCACAGTTCAGAGCAACTGTACCGGTAGTCCTGCTCCATGGTCCAGCAAGTGAAGCCATACTTGGCTCCCAGCTCCTCCATCATCCCCTCACTCAGGCAGAAACCTGCATCTCCCTCTCTTGAAATTGGAGTACTTGTGGCACCTTAGAGACTAACAAACTTATTTGAGCATAAGCTTTCGTGGGCTACAGCCCACTTCATAGGATGCATAGAATGGAACACATAAGAAGAGTGTGTATATATATATACATCTTTTATATGTATATATATACATCTTTTATATGAGTACATATATGGCATCTTTTCTCTGTGTGTGTGTGTGTGTGTGTGTATATACTGTCCCAGATCAATGGGGGTGGCGGGAAGCCTATGCCGCTTCCCACTGCCCCCATTGGCCTGGGATGGCGAACTGCAGCCAGTGGGAGCCACGACTGGCTAACCCTGCCGACACAGCAGGTAAACAAACTGGCCAGTCCCACCAGGGTGCTTATCCTGGCTAGCCGCGTGCCAGAGATTGCCGATCCCTGCTCTAAACCAAGTATTTGTCTGTTTCAGGTTGCATGAACAATTCATTTGTGAAATCCTAGGAGGTAGTGGAAATCATACAAAAGCACTGTTATTGCTGAGTGAAATAAATAACACTGCATTTAAGTATATTTAGCAAATAATGCAAATTGCAGAAACATAAAGGAAGGAGATTAAAGGGACACTAGAACAAATCTTATTCACCTGACTCACATGGACTACTTAACTCATTATTAAATCGATTAAGGCCAAAACTTAAATATTGTAAGAAAAATGTAACAGCTAAAATTAAATATTGCTGTTTCCAATCATATAAAAGAGTATTAAATCTATGTATCTATATTGATTTCTTCAACACCTACTGTATCTAGAACCATAAGCACTCAAGGAGTCCTGTTTCAGGGAATGAAATGTAAACGGCTCCTCTGCAGTGTTTACCACCCAACGATTGCAGCACAAGAAAGTCAAGTTCACAAGAAACAGAAAGTGAAGCTGTCCAGGTTTCTTTCCACAGACTAAAACAAGAGTCACAGACAAAAAACAAACAGCACCAAGTGGGGGAGACGTGAATCAGGTTTGTCGAATCCTCGCTGTTAATCACGTAGGGTGTTGTTAGTGGCACTGATGAGGGATTTAATTTGAAGCAGTGATGGTTTTAAGCACAGAGGCTCCTCTCCTACCCGGGCTAGGGAGAGGAGTGCACTGTGGAAGGGGTGATTCCCTGTTGGGAGCTGGCGGCTCCCCAGCGGGGCACGTGCACGGCCGGGAAACCTCCAGCAGAGTGTATGCTGAGGCTGGCAGCCCCCTGCCCTGCACTGGGGGGAGCTGGCTGCGGGGTGTGCATGGAGAGCACGATCCGTTCCACTCACTGCACACGGCGGGGGAGAGGCTCCCTGCTCCCCCGCGTACGCACCTAGGGGCAGGGGGTTGGGATGGCCCTTCACGGACACTCACATCGCCGCTGCTCTGCTCCGGGTGCAGCCGCCGCTCCCAGCCCCGCGCGCCGGGCCCTTTCGAACGCCCCGAGCTGCTACGCTCAGCGGAGGCACAGTCTGGCCAGTCACAGGGTCTGGAGCTACGGGCGCCGAGCAGGCTCAAGCCGCGCTCCCCGCCCCACCCCCCGCGAGAGTCAGTCATCAGCGCTCCGCGGGGAGCCGCTGAGCAAGGGAGCCACGGCGACTCGGTGAGTGACTCGCACGCGCTACAGGTGGCGCTTAACGCCCCTTCCCCTCGTGCCAACACTCGCTGCGCACCTGGGGGGAGGCGGAAGGCGCGGGGCAGCCTCGTCGGAACTTCAGCGCCGGGGGGGGGGCGCTGCCCCCCAGGGGCTGGCAGGGCGGTGGGACCGGGAGCTGCGCTCGCCCCGTGGCGCACGGAGTCCCGCTGCGGGGCTGGGAACGCGCCTGGGCTCTGTCCGCGGCGTGGGGGTGAGGCGGGGCGAATGACACCAGGAACATGGACGAGAGCGCCTGGCTCCGGCTAGTCCCGGCTGTACGTGAGGCGCCCGCAGCCCGGCCAGGGCGCGGCGCAGCGACCCACGCGGCTGCGCCAAGTGTCCGTGGAGTTTGAGCCTCGTGTGTTTGGTAACTGTCCCTGCTCCCGGTCCCTCCAATCGGCCCCCTCAGCCGGCCGCCCCAGCTCCACTTTTCCCCAGGCTGCCCCCGACCTCGCGGCTTCCCCGTGTTCCCGTCACCAGATCCCCTCGCTCCCTGTCACCAGACCCCGCTGTGTGCGCACCCCCACGTCCCTCACCAGAAATCCCCCGTTCTTCCCCCTCTCAGCACGTCCCCCCGCTTCCCCTCTCATCGGCTCCCTCGTTCCCTGGCTCCCCCCACGGTAAACCTCCCTCCCTGTATTGCCCCTCATCAGGGGCAATAAGGGAGGCTGCACAAACTGCACAGGCAAAGCAGCCAGGGGCAACAGAGCTGCACACAGCCTCCCTTAGGCTGCCCCTCACCAGATCCTGCCCTCAGGCTCTCCCTCTTCACCAGACCCCCCTACTCCACACTTTTCTTCATCAGACCCTGAACTGCCCCCAGTCACCAGACCCAAACCCCTTGGCTCCCCCATGCCCCTGCTCATCAGAATTGCTCACTAGACCCTCTGTGCCCCCTGGGGCTCTGCCTTCCCTTCCCCTGATCCTCTGTGCCCCCGGGGCTCTGCCCTCCGTTCCCCTGATCCTCTGTCCCCCACTGGGGCTCTGCTCTGCCCTCATCTGACCTGACCCTCTGTGCCTTCCCAGGTTGCTTTCTCCCCTATACCAGATTCTCTCCCCCCATCTTGCCCCTCACCAAGACTCCTTTCCCTAACCCCCCATGGCAGCTGTCCTGGTTTAGGTTGGCTTTCTGGACTGGCATTGGTGTTAGGGGGACTGGGACAGTTTCAGGTGGCTGCTTTGCCTGTGCAGTGTGTGCAGCTCTGTAGAGTTACATACACTCGCACCGGTGCACTCAGCACTATTTGGTCTTGTCCTGTAATAAAGGGCTACAGGCTGGGCTCAGAGAAATAGAAGATGTGCTTGCCCCATGTGTTTGCCAGACAGTGTGTGTGTTTGTACTCACTTCAGCAGCAGCAGGCTGTTGCTGCCTCTTTCTAAATACATCTACATGTCAGCCCCAGATTGGCTGTTTCTGCATCTGGACCTGATGATGTTTATCACTTAATAACTATGACTCTTAGGCATTGAGTTGGCTGGGAATCATCTTAAACATGGCGCAGATAATCATCTTTATTTGTATATTGAAGTAGTAGATCAGAGTAAGTTTAAAGGTCTTAACACTCCCCTCCTTGTGGCCCCCATACTACTGGAGCCTGGGTCCCCCCACTCCCAGGTTATTGGTTTTCTTTCTTTCTACAAAATCCAAGTGTTTGGGTAATGGGGGTGGTAATCACAACTGACAGCTTTTGCTATAGTCATCCAGGGGAGGAGGAGGAGGAAGTCCAATGAAAAGTCTGAAATGAGTCATTAAATACAGAGGCCCTTATTGTTTGTTAACCAAAAAAAATGTGGGTTGTAAATGGAACAAAAATGTTATCTTAAATTCAAAACAAAAATAGAAAACAAAGATAGCAACAAACTTTTTTACTCTTAGGCTTTCTAAAGAACATACTAAAAAAAGAAAGTAATTTTGCTTTTTTCTGAAGGAGGCTATGTGGTCAGAATGTCATAGCTAACTGCAGTAGTTATGCATCTGTCAGCGTTTCCATTATAAGCCCCCATTTTTTGCGTAGTTTACAACTTAGTTGTCAAATTTACACTGGGTTGAAACTTAGTCTATGTACTTTCCTTTGGAAATACTTGTTAAAATAAACCATGAAATGAATCTGCTAAGATGACTCAATGAGAATTTGGTGGAAAAAGCATACTAGTTTTATTATACTTTCTTTGTATTCCTCTAAACTTAAAACTTGTATTTAGAAAGGAATATTGCTGCCTATTAGACCAACATTTCTTTTAATATTTTCCTTAAAGTGAAACAGTCAAAAGACTAATGTCTAAAAATTTCTCCTTTATATGTAAAATAATTGGTCTTCATAACTTTTTTTTATTATGCATTCAGCTTTAGAGATCCCAAGTTGGATTCCACCATAACCTCTCTGAAAAAGCTGTTACAGTATTGCTATGAATTAGTATTAAGAAACTTGGCTAAATCTTTGTATGTCCAGTGAAATGATGCGAAGTCCTACAGAGCTATAGACCTCCTGCAGAGTGTTAAGTGCTAGCAGCATGTTAAAATCCATAGTAGCACAAACTAGAAGTCAATGTGAAGATACTAAAACTGGGAGCAAGCTAAGTGATTTATGTGCAGAAGCCCCGTGGGATGGTTTTACTGTTCCTTTCAACTGCTGTTTTTTTGTTTCCAGACATGTAACAGACATAATATTTTTGATGCTTAATTTGTGTGTGTGTGTGTATGTATGTGTTTTGGCTTAGTGTAATGTGACTGCCACCCGGTGGACAATTTTGATTACTATACAAAAATTTCTTTTTATTTACATTGAAACAATAATGCAGTCTAATAGCAATTTAATTTTTTTTCCAGCAAATTTACAGAATTTTTAACATGCAGAGTAAGTCAGTTCAGAACTTTTTTTATTTAATTATAAGAGGTTGTAGTTTACACTATTTAGTTCACAGTATTTAATTTACTAGTGAGGAAAACATTTAAGTGGACCCTCTGAAATAAATGAAAGCAGTGGTTTTACATGTTCCTAATCTGTCTCGAAATGCCTTAACAATTGCTAAGAACTAATTTATGGAGGAGCTGCAGAAAATTGCTTCCACCCACACCTTCCAAGCTCATAAGCCGTTCATAAATTATATTGGCATGGTAGACTCACCCTATATTGTGTGCCTCAGAAACCTATTAATCCTGCAGTGAAGTGCCTGCCTAAAACAATTGTGCCATAGAGTCAGCATGGACTAAGTACCACAAAAGCTGGCAGAGCTGCTTCATAAGTCTGTCTAGTGGTCTTTGGCATATGTTTTTTTCCACATTTGTACCAAGATTTATTTTTTTTAAGTTATTCATCTAAAGGGAACTGATTTTTCAAAAGTGCTGAGTACTCAAAAGATCCCATAGATGTCAGAGGAAGGTGCTGGATGTTCAGCAGTTCTGTAAAATCTGACTGCTTATTTAGGCAGCCATTTAAAAAAAAAACAATTTTGTTGAGGTCTTTTTATTTTGTATTAGGTAGGTAAATCAGACTGTAGTTGAACAGGGACTGTATTGGTATCTTATCAGCAGCCTTGGGGCTGCACCTAAATTGCATAACCTGGAACAAACTTCCAGATGGCTGTCTGCTCAGATCAAATTGAAGCATTGGGCACAAAGTCTTGTAGTCTCCTTGAGAATGCTTCCATATTAAAGGTGAAAGTTTCATTTGGCTTGGGAGCTGCACTTGAGTCATAGATTCTTAAGAAATCATGTTTATACTTCCATATTTTCTTCACTTTTTTTACTGTAACACAAATCTATTTCTATACCATAGGCAAGCAAAAAAAAAAGTTCAGGAAGGGCACTCCATCCTTAATTCATTCTTTTGTGCCTGTTGTAGTATAAATTGTAAGTGATATATGTGCACTGAGCTGATGCTTCTTATATCTCGCACCGTTTCTCCAGTGAACGGCTTTACCTTTGGACTTCTTGGTTCATACTTTGAATACTAGTTTTTAACATGTGGATTTTTAAATAAGTGGTATTTCAGTAGACAGCGAAGTTACCAGTTCCATTCCCATTCCCCTGCCCCGCCACCATTTAGATAGCACTGGAGAAGACATATTAGGTGATAAACAAGATAGTCTGTTTCATTATAAAGATCTATCTCTAAACTAGGAATTCTTTACCAGTATGCTGTACTGGCAAAGTTCCCCTTGCGTGGACATAGCTAAACTGGCAAAGATGCTTTGTTCTAATACAATAAAATCACCAGCTATGAACAAACTGCATCTGTAGAAACACAGTTTTGCTGTTATAACTGTATCTGCGTTGGGGGGTACCAGATAGGGATCCCACCTCCTAATACCATTGACCAATATAGCCATGCTGGCAGAAGTTCACCTCTAATTCTGCAAACGTGCATATGAACACTTCCATTGAAAGCATGTAAGTAGTTTCACTGTTAAGTATTTGCAAGATTTGGGGCTTCACTCATGTGAGCAGCCCTGTCAACACCCCTGTGTGTAGGGGCTATACAAATGAGTAAAAGTTTATAGGATTCAGCCTATATGGCCTAATTCTATATCCAGTGAAATGGATGATACTGTGCTATCCATTGGGTAAGGATCTAGCACAGTGTTTCTCAAATTGAGGTCGCCGCTAGTGTAGGGAAAGCCCCTGGCGGGCTGGGCTGGTTTGTTTACCTGTCCTGTCCACAGCTCCATCCGATCGCGGCTCCCACTGACCGCGATTTGTTACTCCAGGCCAATGGGAGCGGCTGGAAGCGGCGCAGGCCGAGGGACTTACTGGCTGTTGCTTAGAGCAGCCCCCATTGGCCTGCAGTGGCGAACTGCGGCCATTGGGAGCTGCGATCGGCGGGAGCCATGGACGGGGCAGGTAAACAAACCGGCCTGGCCCGCCAGGGGCTTTCCCTACACAAGCTGCGACCGCAGTTTGAGAAACACTGATCTAGCACATTAACAAAATTAGGGTTGAGTCAGAAATTTTCAGTGTAAAGGGAACTTTGAACCTCTGTCTTGTAAGAAAAATCTCATTTTACATGGCAAAATGTGAAACAAAATAATCTTTTTCAGTACTATTTGAATCTTTTGTGGTGACTTGGTGAAAATTGGGTTGATATTGACAGGATTATAAGAGTTCCATTATGATCCCTGTTTTGAAATTTTTCTATGGATTGCAGTTTTGCCAACAGTTGTGATTTTTATCATGAGTCTCTCAATGTGTCGTGTGTTCTTGTGATGTCCCAGCTCAGAGACTTGAACACAGCAACGTCTTTTTTTTTTTTTTTTAAACGAGGACATTTCTAGCCCTTATCGTTGAAGACAAAAGCTTGAAAACATGAACCTAAGGGCTTAAAATCCAAAAAGGCAAACAAGAACCCAAACTTATTTATTTTTTAATCTCATGTTTTTTTAATGGTTTAACTCATGATTTTTGAATGCTTGGGGTTGGCAATATCTGTTTCATAGGTTTATTTGGGACACCCTTTGCAAGAAATTTAAAAAACCAGAGACTAATTCTTCTACTAAATACACTCATATCTTAGGAGAAAGTTGAGCTGGGAAACAGGAGATGAGTTCAAAATTCATGCCTGTTTAGGCTATGTCTACACTAACACTGTTGTTGGTAAAACTTTGGTTGATCGAGGTGAGTCAAAAACCATAATCCTGACTGACATAAGTTTCACCGACAAAAGCACCTATGTGGATAGTGCTATGTCGGTAGGAGATGCTTTTCTTCCGACATAGCTACTGCTGCTCATTGTGGGTCATTTAATTATGCCAGTGGGAGAGATCTCTCCCATCTGGATAGAGCTGCTACACTGGAGATCTTTCAGTGGTGCAGCTGCAGCAATACAGCTGTGCCATTGTAAGGTCTGTAGTGTAGACATAGTTTGAGTGTGGTTTATGTTCCCATGCACCGCTTCACACTTATTAGCGACCAATGCCATGAATCCCAGCCTGAGAAGGTTGTTAAGTCTGAGTTGCTAACTCATTTTACAAGTTAGTTAACAGAGTTTTGTGGGGGAATCATGTGATTCTCCCACTCTCAGGCCAGGTCCTGGGTGGCAGTCCTCTGGTACTAACTGTGATTGCCTCAGTAGGTCTAATTTAGGCTTAGACCGGGGTAGTCAGTAGGCAGAGCAGAGGCCAAATCCAGACCACCACACTTTTGAATGAACCCCAAAATCTTTTTATTTACTTATCATTATTGTTGGATTTTTTATTATTCTCTCTGGAGTCTGGACATTGACTATATCTTGACCAAGAAATTTGGACCTTGACCAAAAATAATTGATTACCCTTGTCTTTGACCATGTAGTTATGTTCCCTCTGGGGCACTGACAGTGGTAATCAGTGACCAAATAGTCTCCTTAAAACCGTGTATCTTTTATTTCAAATAAAAGCATTTGAGAAAACAGAACTTAAAACAATAAAACACAGTGTATGCATGTCCAGGTTATCAGGTGTTTAACCCAGGGCTGCCCAGAGGATTCAGGGGGCCTGGGGCAAAGTGGGGGAGCTGTGGCTCTTGTACTAACCTGGCGGTGGTCTGGGTCTTCGGCGGCGGGGGCCCTGCAGTCGCTCTGCATCTTCAGCAGCACTGATGGACCCCCACCACTGAAATGCTGCCAAAGACCCGGACCATCACTGGGCCAGGGCTCACAGGGCCCCTGTGGGGTCCGGGGCAAATGCCCCACTTGCCCCCTCCTCTGGGCGGCCCTGGTTTAACCTTGTTCTACATGGAGACCATAGTAGGATTAGCTCCCTATAGTCTCTTCCACAGAGCCTCTTTGTCTGTCTGTTGCCCTGTCAGAACTCACTGATGCTCCCTTGTCCAGCCCTGGACAACTCACTCCACTTTCTAGTAATCATAACACTTTTTAACTGATACAGTCTTTTAATCTAGTAACCTCAGCTTTGGTGAAACAAAGTTTTCAACTTGGTGGAGATAACTTTTAAGGAGTCTAACAGCTGCCCCCATTGTCTTCCAAGTATGTGCTTAGGGCTGCTTGTGTTGCTTCCCTGTTTTTTCTCCCACAGCCCCCTATTAAGATAGATTCAATGCATTTATAGAGGAAAGTCTTATAATCCAAATATACAATAACTTCCCTGCATTGACCAAGTTGCATATAATGTTCAAACAACTGTTAGACCTCATTGTCATAGTTCAGGGCAACTGCAGCTGTTTCCCGTCAGTGGTTCAGTAAGGATGCCCACTCTTAGGTTTCTGGCTCCCTAGTCATTGCCTCTCTTGCGTGAAGACCCTCATCTCTCTCCCTTCTGTCCAGGGTGTTTCAAGTGGAACAGTTCCTTGCCTTACTTGTGTTATTTGCAGCAAAAGACAGTCTGCCTCAGCAGAGCTGCTTTGCTTCTCTCTTCAGACACTACACAGTGTAATTGCTACAGTTGTAAGTTACCACACAGTTCTTTCTAAGCAAGCATATTTTAATCTTAAGGTAAAAGTACTACAGAGTGAACTTTTAAAAGCAGTAAAATACATCCGTGGCAATAGTTTTACCAGAGGTCAACCCCCCCTCCAATCTCCCTTCACAAGGGCTCTGATTGATGTTAGTTGTTCCAACTGTTAGTTGTTCAAATTCTTCCCTAAGGATTGTGAACTAGAGGTCCTGCCCATTTGTGGGATCAGAACAAAAGCCCTGAGCCTGTTTAGGACCAGGCTATTTATCTAAAATTCCTTTTTGTCTATTGGCCCCTGGAGAATCCAAATTGGTCTTTGAATTGTCCTGCCGTTACAGGTGATCAGCAGACAAAAGATCTTCCTCCCTCTCCCCCCTCCTCACCCTGAGCGAAGCTTCAAAGGCTGAATCATAGGTGTGGGCTTGTAATCTCCTCCTTCCCAGTATTTTCGAAGAATTCTACTGCACACATATTGTCCCAAAAGATCAACTGTCTTCTATGTTGTTCAGCATAGTCTTTTGAAGGTCATGTTATCTTCCAGAGATTGCATTAATCCTTCCTCCTCCTAGAGAAATTCCATGCAATCCCCCAAGAGTACACAAACATTCACATTTTCAATACAATGGACCTCAAAGGTATTAAATGTAATTCAGTAAGGTTTAACTTAATTCCATAAGGTTTGCTGAGAATCTTGTCATATCTGTCATACTGTGTTCATAACATTACATAGCAGCTCCAAGCCTCTCACACAGAGTTACTGTAGGCTTAGTCAGGAATAGAACCTACACCTCTCCGTGTCTTAACTTCTTAGTCATGCTCCCTTTCATACTGAGCACGCTTTGGTTAGGTCAGTGGTTCTTAACCAGGGGTACGTAGAGGTCTTCTAGAGGGTACATCAACTCATCTAGATATTTGCCTGGTTTTACAACAGGCTCCAGAAAAAGCAGTATTGAATTCTGTACAACTAAAATTACACCCAGACAATTATTTGTTTTGTACTGCTCTACCTACTATATCAGCGGTTCTCAAACTGTGGACAAGTTCATTTTAATGGTGTCACCAGGGCCAGTGTTAGGCTCGCTGGGGCCCAGGGCAGAAAGCCTAAGCCCTGCTGCATGGGGCTGAAACCAAAGCCTGAGTTTTAAGTGAGGTGGAACTTGGGGTATGCAAGTCAAATCAGACTCCTGAAAGGGTTACAGTAGTCTGAAAAAGTTGAGAACCATTGGGTTAGATGAGCTCTAACAACTAAATAACACTCTTCTCCCAAAATCAGGGACATAACTGTCTCTTGTACAGATGCCTCCCGGGTTATGCAAACCTGACTTGCGCAAATCCACACTTACCCATTTTTGCGTAATGGTCGGGTATACGTTTCCAACTTAGGCAAAATTAAAGTTATGCAAGGCGTTCCGGAACGGAATGTTTGCGTAAGTCAGGGAGCATCTGTATGTGACTATCCAGTAAACAAATATGTAACCCACTGGGAAAGTATGTAGAGGCCTTGGCTACACTGGCGCTTTACAGCGCTGCAACTTTCTCGCTCAGGGGTGTGAAAAAACATCCCCGAGAGCAGCAAGTTACAGCGTTGTAAAGCGCTAATGTAAACAGTGCCCCAGCGCTGGGAGCGTGACTCCCAGCACTGTAAGCTAATCCCCTCAGGGAGGTGGAGTACCTGCAGCGCTGCGGGAGCTCTCTCCTAGCACTGGCGCTGCGACCACACTCTCACTTCAAAGCGCTGCTACGGGAGCACTCCCGCGGCAGCGCTTTGGAGTTTCAAGTGTAGCCAAGCCCAGAGCCTCATCTAGTGGGTGAACTAAACAGAGACTTGCAAATACTCCTATAGCTCAAGTAATACAGATCTGATCTGGGTGGCTGAAGGGCCATTGTTTAAATCCTGTTGTTGACTCATGTAAATGGATGTTATGGTTGTGTGTGATCTTGTTTTTGACATTTTCTTTTTAAAACAAGTTACACAATGAGAGGACATCTTGTAACACATTTATAACAATTATTATAATTTATATATTATTAAGGAGTTAAACATTTCAGTCATTTGTCATCTCACCTTCTCTCCTCCCTGATTCATTGAACCTACCAACTGATGTTTGCAAACCCTGTAAAAAACAAAAGAAAATACACACGCTGATTTCATTTAATGACTGTTAAAGTTGCATCAGGACACACACCACCAATTTAAAACCTGAAAAGCACAGAAATAAGATGTTAAGGGAAAAATCTCTTGCCTTCCAATTTACGTTGCCTACAACACTGTCAATAATGCACTATAACACCCCATACAATTTTCAGTTTCCCCTTGTAGGGGGATCAGCTGTCTCCCATGCTCCCCTTCATGGGCAGGGCTGACTCTGCATTTCACTGCTAACAATTTCTCCCTTCAAGGCTCTCCGTTACATTACCATCGAAAGCTTTACACCAGTGGTCCCCAATCTTTTTCATCTGGCGGGCGCCAGACAATGAGCCACAGAGGACCGTGACGGCGGTCAAGCATCTGCCGAAATACCGCCGACAAGCAGTGTCATCCAGAGGCGGCGCCGCCGAAATGCCACTGAAAATTGGTTGCATTTCGACAGCGACGCCTCTGGATGATGTGGCTTGTCAGCGGCATTTCGGCAGATGCTCATCCACCAGCCAGTACGCGGGCGCACTTAAACCCCCCGGCAGGCACCGCGTTGGGGACCCCTGCTCTACACATATGGCATCATGTGGAGTACAGCCACTGCACACCCAGTTAGCACAGGTATAAATAGCAGTGCAGACACTGAGACTCTTAGCTCTGGACTCTGGCTACAGACTTGGGCTTGATTCCTCAAGCTTGACCACCCATGGCTCTAACCACTGGATATGACTGCCCACACCCTGGTTCGTGATAGAAACAAGAACTGAGGCTCTGTCTTCAGAAGTATCTCTTCCACACCTCTTTGTCAGACCCAGCAACTTATGCCCCCCTGCCACTTGCTGCTGCTGCTGTAGTGAAACCACCGTATTCAATCCAGCTGTGGCTCTTTTATATTCAGGGGTTGGCTAACGCTTGGCCGGGGTAGTCAGTAGGCGGACCGTGGGCCAAATTCAGACCCCAGATGCTCTAGAATAGGCCCTGAAATCTTTTTATTTACTTATCATTATTGTTGTTGCGGTGTGAAATTTTTTTTTCTGGAATCTGGACCTTGACTGTACTTTGACCAAGCAATTTGGACCTTGACAAAAAATAATTGACTTGATTACCTCTGCCCTAGGCCCTCCAGCCTCTGACGTCAAGCCACTATGTTATGCTTCTCCAACAGATAGTGAAAACCGAAGCAAGGGATGTGCTGGCCACGGCTTCTCGCCACCCCCATTGGCTTGGGATGGCAAACCGCACCAGTGGGAGCTGCAATCGGCCGAACCTGCTGATGCGGCAGGTCAACAAACTGGCCCTGGCCCTGGTTGCCAACCCCTGATGTACCTCAACTTCATCAAACTTGTGCTCTAGTGCAAAACCTTCACAGTAACCTCAGATGCTCTTGTATCAACAGAAAGGTATATCTGACTTGTCATACATTCCATACATATTCTGCCTGAATGTTGCTAAGGTTTTACACTAGAGTCAGTTCATTAAGCCGAAAATTTCTAGCCCTTATGATTGCTAACTGGTGTAAAATGACCCCCGTTCATCTTAATGGAGTATCAAATCTGAAGGCTAGTGGTGACATTTTAAGAGCTGGATTTCAAGAGCCAGATTTTCAGATAACCCAGACACACAATGCATGCCTAATTTGATCACCTATTAGCTTAATTCTGACTTCCCATTAACATCAGGGCCACTTTTACTTGATCCACAGGATAAATGTAGCCATGGACCGTAATTGAAAATTGAATCTAGCGTGTTCCACAGAATGAGTTTGGTATTGCTGATTTATTTATATTGGAACGTGGCAACTTTTTCTCCCCAGTAAGTATGCTGGTTAAAGCCACATGTGTAGTTTAAACACAGCAAAGTTCCCGAAAGATTCTGTTGTAGATTTTGTTTTATACAGTACGTGCACATAGAGACTCGCTTCCTCCCTCTTCTCCCCCACCCATGTTCTTGCATTAAGCAAACAGAATGCTTAAAGTACATGGCCATGCACCAGCATAAAAGTGAACTTTAGCAAGCTGCTTCTTTCAGCAAACCCTATTTTTTTCTTTTAATGGCATTACTGGAGCTGCAGTTGCTGAACTTTTCCCTTGACCTTGTTTAGTGACTTGTTTATGCGTAGTGTATTCAGGCTGGAATCTGAACACAGTGTGTCCCAATAGAAGAAAGTTGTTCATATGGTATCTGCTGCAGCACCTTCTGTTTCAACATCTGTTGTTGCCCTGGGAGAAGCTGTTGCCTTGATATCTTCACTAGCTTGTGCCACTAAACATGCATGGGATATGTTAGGGGGGCCCCTTGGGCTCATCAAAAGGATGATAGGAAAGCCTGATTTTTCTGCCTGAGGGTACGGAACTGCTGGGTCAGAAAGTTGTAGAATTCTACATCCTGCTGTGGATCATGGAAGATCTCTTGCAGAGAAGATGTGGGTATTGAATGGGATCCCGAACTCTGTTCTTTCCTTTTTGAACGAGATGATGTTTGAGAGAGGTGGGGGGAAATTCAGACAGAAATTTAGAGATTTCCAGGTGTTAGTCAAGAGAATGGAAAGGGTAAAACTGTTTTGAAAGGAATTGGAGGAGTCTGCCTCATATATTTAAGAAGGCTTTTTTAAGCTGTGGAAGAAGAAAGAGTGTTTGTTATTCCCTCATGCAGGAATTGCAGTTATGTAAAATACCCGATAATGAATACTGCTGTCGCATAGCAGGAAGTTCAGCAGTACTTCCAACTAGAAATCAGATACAGAATATCATACAAAAAGATCTGGATGACCTTACTGGAGTAATTGAAATGGGATGAAATTTAATAGTGCAAGGTCATGCAGTTAGGGACTAACATCAAGAATTTTTGCTATAAGCTCGGGATGTATCAGTTGGAAGTGACCGAGGAGGAGAAAGACTTGCGTTGATCACAGGATGGATGACTGAGCTGCCAAACTTACTCCTGGGGGAATTCTGCGTCACCGTGCATGCGCAGAATTTGTGCCCCCGCAGTTTTCTTTGCTTCCCCTCAGAAAAATTACTGTGGGTCAGGGGACGGGACTGGGGAAGACCCAATTGGTGGCTCCTACCCTGCGCCAGGCTCAGCTGCTAGTCTCAGCTGGGCTGGGGAGGATGGGAATTCCTCTTCCCCTGTAAGGCATTTGGGGCCAGGTCAGACCCACTCCCAGATTTCTCCCCCAGGTGCAGGAAGCTCTTCAAATCTCCCCACCCCACCCTGCTTCCTGCACCTGTCACGCCTCAGCTGTAGGGGGAGGGATCCCTGTACAGGAATATTGTGTGCAGTTCTTGTCTCACATGTTTAAGAAAGCCAAATTCAAACTGAAACAGGTGCAAAAATGGCTAGTAGGATGATCAGAGGAATGGAGAACCTACTTTAGGAGAGGAGACTCAAGGAGGTTGGCTTGTTTAGTCTAACCAAAAGAAGGCTGAGGGGAGGAACATCAGAGGGATAAATACAGGGAGGGAGAGAGAAGAGTTATTTAAGTTAAGCACTGTGTATATAGATTGGCCATCAACAAGTTTAGGCTTCAAATTAGACAAAGGATACTAACCGTCAGAGGAGTTAACTTCTGGAATAGCCTCCCAGGGGAGCAGTGAAGGCAAAAGACCTAACTGGTTTCAAGACTGAACTTGAAGGCATGGCGTGATGCGTTTGCCTACAATAGAATGTGGCCCATCTGCGACTGCTAGTAGCAAATATTTCTAATAGCCAGAGAAAGGAAACTGAATGGAGAGGGCTCCAAGTTACTACAGAGAATTCTTTACTAGGTGTCTGGCTGGTGTGTCTTGACGACATGCTCAGGGACTAGCTGATCATCAGATTTGGGGTTGGGAAGGAATTTTCCCTCAGGTCAGATTGATAGAGACCCTGGAGGTTTTTCGCCTTCCTTTGCAGCATGGGGCATGGATCACTTGCATGTTTAAATTGGTGTAAATGGTGGATTCTCTGTAACTTGAAGTCTTTAGCTCATGACTTGAGGACTTCAGTAACTCAGCCAGAGGTCATGGAGTGGGAGGGTAAGGTTCTGTAGCCTGCAGTGTGCAGGCAAGCAGACTAGATGCTCTCGATAACCCCTTCTGGCCTTAAAATTTATGAGTCTAGTTAGCATTTATGTACCACCATTTATTAATCCAACATGAAATGAAAACAATGTGCTATATAAAGCAGAATGGATGCTAGAAGGAGAGCACAGTCCACAGCAGTTTCAGGAGGACTTTGATTTTTGTGGGCAGTGACTTGTTTAAGCATTAAAATGTGTAAATCATAGTTACTAAATACAGATGACTGTTTAAACATGTGCATCAAAATCATTTTTCTCAAAGCTCTTTTATTTAGTTTCCCCAAATCCAAGGACATTCCTTGCCTCCATGCAGCCATTTGGAGTGAATATAAATGACGTCAGGAAACTCGGCTCTGCCACCTTCTTGGCACTACTCTTGGAGCTCCTCCCTGTCCTCCTCTTTTTCCTTTACTGTCCATGAACACAATACAAATGAGGCAGCTGCCAGATTCCATAAAAAAGTACAATGCTCAAACGCTTTTAGCAATGATTATTCCAAACAAGTATATACCTCAGAAAAATTACTTCAGTCAAATTAATATAGTCCTTCTATCAGACACCTTGTATAATGTTTTCCCTGGTTTGTTTTTTGTGTGTGTATATGCTAGGACCATTTGCAAGTCACACACAACCACCAGGGCTAATGGCTAGTACTTGATTAGTGTGGCTCCAAAGAAACAGAGGAAATCTTCTTTCCAGGGCCGCCCAGAGGATTCAGGGGGCCTGGGGTCTTTGGTGGTCGAATTGCCGCCGAAGACCTGGCACTTCGGTGGCGGGTCCCGGGGCGGAAGGACCCCCTGCTGCGGGTTTTCGGGGCACTTCAGCAGCGGGTCCTGGAGCAGAAGGACCCCCCGCTTCCGAATTGCCGCTGAAGACCCAGAGTGGAAGAAGCTCTGGGGGCCTGGGCCCCGTGAGAGTTTTCCGGGGCCCCTGCAGCGAGTGAAGGAGCCCACTCCAGGAGCCCTGAAAAACTCTCGTGGGGGCCCCTGCGAGGCCTGGGGCAAATTGCTCCACTTGCCCCCCCCCCCCCCCCGGCAGCCCTGCTCCTTTCCTCAAGTTAAGTGTTGTTAGACTGGAGACGCAAGTACAGTAAGAGGCAAGACCTTTCCATTGTGAACATTGTGTTACAGGAGTGGCCATACAGGATATTTCATTGGATTGGTGGATTTGCACCTGAGTGCTCAGGTATGATGGAGCCTGGACAGGGAACGGATTCTTGGCTTGAGTAAGGAGTGTGGAATGTTATATTAACACATTTCCAACCTCAACTTCGCTTCAGCATTTACTTCTTTATACCAATCTATGTTGCTACTTGGGAATATAGGAAAGAAGATGTTCTTTCCCCATTCGTGGACCTGGATAATATTTTGAATCCAGAACCCAGGATTATAAATGCAGAGAGGGCTGTATGTGTACTGACATTCAGCAGCTTTATAGACAATTCCATGAAGAATCATCTGTGTGTTTTTTGTTAATATTCAAGTAATTCACTACTCTTAATAATAATTTGTTGCTAGTAGCTTAACAGTCTTTATTAGATACATAGTTAAGATATATACAGACCATCTCTCTGTCTAACCCAAAACAAAACAGCTTCCTCCCACTGTCAGCTCCCACACCCTGAAGATTGTATTCGTTCTCTTAAAGCCACAGTAACACCACAATGTAGGTCTCAGAGCATCAATTTACTCATCTTGCAGATCCTCTTGACTTTCTTTCTTTTATTAAAGCTTTTTTTGACATTACTAGTAAATTTTCACTAATAGTGAATTGGCTTTTCAATGTTTCTAACCATAAATAGATCTCACATGGGATGGAGAAAGCCATAAATTCGTTCTTCTGTCTTTGGCAGGGACTTGGCTTTCTTTAGACTTGCCAGGATATATCACTGCATGCTAAATAAACAATTTTTATTTTCTTATTACTAAGTTTCCTCACCTTTTCTATTTTCCAGTACTCTTTTCAGGGATTGCTTATGTCCTCTGAGGTACACATCATGTTCAGTAAATTATTGAAAATATATGATAAATCTGACCCACATTCTCCTTTCATCTCTGGAAGTAGTTTCTCTGGCATTCTGAAACTGAGGACTGATAACTAAACAGTAGCAAAGTTTATATAGGCTGTTGCCTGCTTAAGAGCTCTCAGTGTATTTCTCCTGTGAAAGAACCCATAAAATAACCTATTCTGGAATAAACGTTCACTCTGTAATCTGAGGTATGGGCTTCAACTTGAAGTTTTTATATCCCTTTGAAATCAACGGAAATCTCTCTCTTCCATCAGGACTGCAAGACCAGACCCATAGTTTGGAGTTTCTCTATTGTCATTCTTATATATTCACTTATTTATTAACTGAATTACTGCAGCACCTAAGAGCAGTAGTGGTGGGCCAGAATCCTGTCATACTAGGTGCTGTATAAACATCTTCTATATTAGTTGTTAAGGTATACATAGGGTTAGTGCAAGAATGGAAGTTGCTTCTTGTTTTTTTGGGGGAAAAAAACCAGCTACACAGGTATTAGACTGTATTATTAATGTTTGTTTTCTGACACAACTGAATGTACAAAAAGTATTTTCTAGGTTTTATCTCTGTGAATCAATCATGCTTGGTTAGGGTGGTACGTCATTTTTTTTCCTGAGTTCTCTAACCCTCTAAAGATAATGATTACACACTCCCCATTAGGGTATCAGAATGGTATCCTGATGCTTGGCAAAATGAAGTTTAATTTGAAAATATAAAGTTCATTTAAGTTCTAGTTGTAGGAAAAGAATGTTTAACAGTACAAAACACTATCACAAATCACTTTAAACTTCAGTTTTCTTTTCTCCACATAAATGCTCAGGCAAAAGAAAATATGTAATTTCAAGAGTGATTATAGGTACAGGAACAAATGTCTATTTGCAGGAAGTTAAAGGAGCATATCACTGAAAGCTCTGAATGTAATTTGGTATTGCTAAAATTGATCTTCACATATATTTGAATCATTGTGCATATTTTTTCCTTTGGGTGTTGAATAAGGGGCACATAATTCAGTTTATCAAACAGTACAGTAGTCTGTTGATTATAGATTGCAAAAGATGGACAATTATTCAGTAATGACCCAAAGAAGCGGTCTATGTAAGCTCAAAAGCATCTCTCTTTCACCAACAGAAGTTGATCCAATAAAAGATATTACTTCACCCACCTTGTCCCAATTATTCAGTAATGTATTATATGCATGTCTGGCTCAAAGAGAGAAAATATCTCTCTCTAGATGACTATTGTAATACTTGTAGTATGTCTATAAGTAGGAGAGGAAACTCTATTTCAAGATCAAGTGGGAAGCATGGGAGGCAGGGGTGGTGGTGGAATTCAACTACTTACTGTGTTAAAGAAATTGGAGGAGTGAAGTGAAAGTGAGGCTTCCACAGATGCTCTACTTTTCTCTTTCCTTTTTTTTGTGCCTTTCTTTCTCACTTGCCCTTTGTTTTCTAAAACATATTTTTCAGAGGTTTTTTTTTTTGTTTTTTGTTTGTTTACACCAAAGATGTGTATAGACGGAAATCATATGCAATTATTTTATCATTCTGGGACAAATCTTGTTAGTGGGGATGTCTCGTTGCTTCTGCCAGGAAATGTTACATTATTTCTTATTAGCTTGAGGAACATCAAAAATGAAAATGCATGGATTATTACCAAGCAAGAAGCTGAAAAAGCACTTTGCTTTTGCTCTGTGTAGAGCCTTAGCAATATCAAACTGCTTAAGCTTTAGTATTCTGATCAGTATCTTGTTTGTTTTGCTGCATCTGATGGATGAAAAGCGTTCATTGTGGCGTAATGCATGGAGCCAGGAAAGTACTTAAAAAAGGAGAAATAAAAATAGGGAAAAGAAACTAGAAGAGGGAAGAAAGGAGATAGAAACGGAGGAAGGTTTGAGAAAGATAAATATTAACACAGACTAAGAAAAATGGCTCTTCAAGTTCACATATCTGCTAAAATGAAAAAGTGGCTGGCAGTTAAAAATAGATATCAGAACACACAAAATCTAAAACAAAGTGAGAACAGAGTAGGAGGGGAGGAATACCTCTCCTCTGGAGGCAGCAGAATTCTAGATTTGCATGTTCTGCAGTCAGCTTGGGTGGTTTTCTCCCTGTGACTGGGTGGGGAAAGAGGGACTATTGCTTCATTCTCTGTAAAACACATAGGCTTATTTAAGCCCTCAAATAACTTTTCTGCCTCAATATGTCCCACTGCAGGCTCATACTTAATTTGCTGTCTAGTATCATTCCAAGATCTCTCTTGGCATGACTACATTCCAGGTATCTCTTTAACAAAATATCTGTGTTTCAGATTATTTTTGTGTGTGTTAGCTTCCATTTTTCTAGGCTTTCAGACTTATACCATCCGTTTGTATATTTACCATATTCTTTGATGGGATCAAGACATTTTAGTGTCTTTTGAAAGGCAGTTGATTTGCAGGAATAACAGTATCTAAGATAAACTACAGATGCTGACTACACTCCAAAAAGTATCTTGTTAACATTTTCACCCTCCAGCATGCACACTGCTGTGTGTGTATCATCGAATGTTCTGTATGCCTTTAATAGGCTGAATATACATAAAATATCTGCTTGTGTATTTGTGACTTGGGTATGTTTCCAAGAGCATGAAAATGCAAACACAAGTTGTAATTTTTTTGTAAAATTTCACTAATGTAGTGGCTATTTTGAATTTTAAAAAATGAATAAATTGACAGGATTGGGATAGGCTGAAATTAATTTCCCCTCAAATAGCCTAGAAAATTGTATCTTGAGGATGGATTAATAAAATAAAAGTTACTATTTATTTTAATAAAAGTACAAACATCTGATTGGATGAGCATTTTTACTGGAAAACTTACATTTTTGGATAGGGTCGTGTCATTAAAAAAAAAAACCAAATACCTTTTTCTAGCCTATACTAAAAATCCTTTAAGGACAAGCCATTCCATAATTACCTATTATGGTGTTTCTTGTACTTTTATTTGAAGCATCTGCTACTGACCACAGTTGGAAACATAATACTAGACCATTGATCTGATCAAGTAGGCTGTTCCTCTACAAAATCAGTAGGGCTTCACACAGGCACTTGTCCGCCTGCATGAATTTGATTACAAGATCTTGACATACATGCTCAGCCTCAGAATAGGAGGGCACGACACCCAAACATATCTTTGTCTCATCAGCGTTTTAAAGACTTATACTTGCCTTCCTTCTCTGCTATTTTCTGCCTCCTTTCTCGAGCATTTAACACTTATTTAAAAAAACAACAACATTCCTTCTGCCTATCTCTCTGTCCTCTTCAGTTCTTCTCTCTGGCCATTTTCCGTTTTCTTACCTCTTAGGTGAAATCCTGCCCCTACTGAAGTCAATGGGAATTTTGCCCTAGACTTCCATGGAGGCCAGGATTTCACCCTTACAGCTTGATCCTGCACTCCTTACTTATGTAATATCCACTGATGTCAAGAGGAGTTTTGCATGAATACTAAATTTTAGAATCAAGTTCACAATCTTTGTCCTCTCTCCATTAATGTCCCTTACTCCTTTTGTTTTCTTTAAATAAAAGTTCGTAAAACAGTCTTGGCCAGTAGTCCATTTCAGAGGGCCTACAAGAAGAAGCCTTTTTTGTACCCAAGTTGTTTGCATTTTGAATGTTCTAGGATCTGGCTTTTCTGGTGGAGATATTTTTGGAGATGCTAATTCATATATGGGGAAAGAAGCAGAAGCTTGGCATAAGGTAGGATGAACGTTGTGGGCCAGTAGTGGGTTGCTATTACAGAATTTGGCTGTACTTTAGTAAGAGAAGATCCAGGTTCCCATTGTTGGTTGGGACTGTTTGGTTCCAATAATGCTGTAGTTAAAATTTAACCATTATGAAATTAATTTCCATAATCTTTGCTCCATATTTAATTTTTTGGAGATGTAATTAAGCATCTGGCTTGTATTTTTACTCTAAGTTAAAAACAGTCTAATTTCTTTATTTCTATAATAACTTGTGTCTTTCTCCATCAGCATGTGTTGGCTTCATTCGTCTGTGGTCCCATGTTGTACCTGGCTGCATACTGTGAATCTTATTGCTGGAAAATCTTGATTTCTCGAGTCAAAAGGTTAACTAACTTCCATTTGTGTTTGCATCTCAGTTGACTATTCTGTGCCTACTTATCTGCCTTTAAACAGATCTACTTTCTAATTACCACACTTACATTATTCTGATTATGCTCTTATTCAAAATTGTTTTTTGTTTCATTCTCCTTGCCTCCTGTTCTAGTAACAATTGGCTGTATTTGTACAAAATTATGTTTTTCACTCGATTTCATCAGGAAAATGAGGGAGGGAGTTTTTATTTATTTACATTTCGAATAAAATATACAAGAAAGGCACTTATCAGTTACTCTAGGAACCTGTTGAATGTTTTATAAGTTATATCAGGCTAAGATCTTGTCTACACTGCCACTTTACAGCGCTGCAACTTTCTTGCTCAGGGGTGTGAAAAAATACCCCCCTGAGCGCTGCAAGTTTCAGCACTGAAAAGTGTCAGTGTAGACAGTGCACCAGCGCTGGGAGCTACTCCCCTCATGGAGGTGGGTTTTTTTATAGCTCTGGGAGAGCTCTCTCCCAGCGCCAGTGCCGTGACTACACAGCCACATTTGCGATTTAACATTGCTAGTGAAGACATTCCCCAAATCAAGAGCGAATCCACTAGCAGAATTGACCGTCATCCACAAATATCAGCTCTGTAAAGCCAAAGTAAAGTAGAACCTCAGAATTACAAATACCAGAGATACAAACTGACCAGTCAACCAAACACCCCACTTGGAACCAGAAGTACACAATAAGGCAGAAGCAGAGATCAAAAACAAAAAAAAAGGCAAATATATTAGAGTACTATCTTAAACATAAACTACTACTAAAAAAAGGGAAAGCAGCATTTTTCTTCTGCATAGTAAAGTTTCAAAGCTGTATTAAGTCAGTGTTCAATTGTAAACTTTTGAAAGAACAACCATAACATTTTGTTCAGAGTAATGAACAAGCTTGTATCTCTGAATTGGTTTTGCAGAATCTTCTAAACATCAAAAAACCCTGGGTTGATTTGGATTTAGGGGATCCAAAGCTGAGGGCCTTTCACAGAGACTGCTCTACTACAGGGGTTCTCAAACTTCATTGCACCACAACCCCTTTCTGAAAAAAAAATTACTACATGGCCCCAGTGGGGCGGACCAAAGCCTGAGCCCGCCCAAGCCCTACCCCAGGGTGTGAGGGGAGAGCCAAAGCATTTCATCTCCAGATGGGGGGCCTGTAATCTGAGTCCCACCATCCAGGGCTGAAGCCAAAGCCTGAGCCTTGGGTGGTGGGGCTTTGGCCCCACACCCCAGCCAGTTTAATGCCAGCCCTGGTGGCCCCATCAAAATGGGGTTGCAACCCACTTTGGAGTCCTGACCTACAGTTTGAAAACTGCTGCTCTGTCAACCTCCTCTGTTAAATGAAAAGTTTCAGCACGAATGCCTTCACTGATTCTAAGTGTGGCAATATTGCTCTGGGAGAAAGGCAGTCTTGCTGAAGTGGGCTTCACAGTACGAGTGAAGAGGTAGAGAAGGAGGAAGTCTGGCTAAAATTAAAAATAAAAAAATATGGGGCCAGGAAGGAGGTGGCCATCTTACATTCTCTAGTATCAGTACAAATTTCAAAGAATATAGTAAAGCTAGGGTATAGTAAGACCTATGTCAAAAGTAGCTGCTCAGTCTTTTCCTTTCATGTTGTTTCCTTTAGCCTTAACCTTTAGTTTAGCTGTTTAGGTTGCAAGCTCTTCAACTACGTACTCCTAGGGCTGCAAAACTCCCTTTGTGCTTTGTACTTTCTGTAAATAAAAACACTGCTTGCAAAACGGGTTGCATTCTTATCCTTTAGATTGTGTGTGTGTGTATCAAAATTGGCTGCAGTGGTTTATATTTTTTCAGTTTGTACATTCTCTGGCTGTGGATTTTTTGTTGTTTTGTTATTCAGAATATGTGTTCATGTGAAGCAATCTAGACTGAATGGTGGCCACACTGCTTGCATTTTGGTACACAATCTCCACATCTGTGGGCATGATTCCTGTAGTCACTTCATGCTGTGAAGATGTGTGATACTGTACACTCACGCAACTTTGAAAAAGCACTTAGAAGGACATGTCCATTGATGGGGTAGAGGGGCTAAAATCAGTTTTCAAGGAGGTTGAGAGAAGAGGATTTGCCCTACCCTGTGGGCATTGCTGGGAGGCAAGGTCTCATAGCTGAAACTAACTGGGATCTCTTAGGAAAGAAAGCAGTCTGCAGAGAACAATTAAGAATCAGAGATAAAAGGAAATAGAGAATGGTTGCTGGAGGTTTTTGGTTGTAGCCTGGAAAAGAGCAGACATGCAGCTGGTGAGATAGGACAGATGACTGAAAACAAGAAGCTATGTTTGTTTTGCTAACTGCCTTAAAAAGGGGGGAATTATTTATTTAAAATTCTCATTTTTCCCTTCTCCAGAATGGGAGAGTGTTTACTAGCTAGTGTATCAAGAAAAAGAATTGTCCCAGTGTTACTCTTGCCTAAAGAGGTTTGACAGTAGAAGATTTCTTTGACCATAGATGATGGTGGTGTACCTGTGCTGTGCATATAAAACTGGCTTACATATCTGATGTGCTCAACACCAAAAGAGAAAGTTAAAAATAAAACTTCAGGAAATAAAACCTTTTACCTTCAGGAGCAGAGTAAAAATTCTCTAGACAAAGTGGTGCCACCCTGGGGCGAGAGCACCCTCATCCCCCCGGGATAACTTGAGGGGTTGACATCTATGTTCTGGAGAGTTATTTCTCACTTAGCCAGAGGAACAGTTGCCACAGCACAGAGGCTTCTGAAGCTGAAGGACTCCTCAAAGATGGGTAAACTTGAAGGAGAAAGGGAACAGGACTAAATGTCTATTCTGTAATATTCAAACTTGTAGTACATTCTAATATGATCTATTAATAAATGTATATAGAGTGGCTGGAATAAAGCACTAGCAGTGCTTATATACTGTTACAACATCTTGAAAAGAGGAGGAATTCGATGCCTCTATAAAATGAGTGAATTCAGTCATTGGGAAGTTGGAGAAAATCACACGTGCAAAATTATACCTACCTTAATATTCTTTCTCACTCTTAACATCTGGTTCATGATATCGTTCACCCTGCCCCCAGAGAAGTCTTCCATTGCAATACAAATTATATTCTTGGGCAGCTTTAGGCAAACAAATCGAGGATGGTTGCTACCTCCATTATCTTGGGCTTTCATGCACCCAGATATCTTTTAGAGTGTGCCTGTTTTGCTTCATTCTTGTGGGCAGATAACATAGCAGAGGTGAAGAATCTATTTCACATACTGTATCACAGAACTGGAATCTTATATGTACTACTAATCTTCCTGTTTTCCATGACAGAAGAGATGCATTTGCAAATGTCTAACTTGAACTACAGCTGATAGGTCAAAATGTTGTCATTCCAGCCTACAGTACCCTTAACTTCAACCCCCAAACTCTCTACTTTCTCTCTTTTATATTCCCCCAATCTTTATTTTATTTTCCCTCTCCCATCTCTGACCTCTTTTCCACCATTTCTATTATAAGGATACTAATACAGAAAGAAAACAAATGAAAATAGCCCGAATTAGTGCCCCTAAATGGATTAATTAATTTAGCTTATACTTGTACAGGTGATCCTTATACTGAAAACATTCTAAACATTTCCTGTGCTGTGTAAGCAACTATTACATGTGACTAGCTATCTTTCTATAGATGCGGTTTTTTCCTTGTCTGTTCTCAAACAGAATGGCAATATGTGCATTATGAATGTTTTTATCTCTATTATAAACCAGTTTACTTTTCCACACAATTTTTCTCTCTCTTTCCTCTCTTTATATTGTCCTTTATATCAATTGTCAGTAATCAAAGACATTGTAAGACCAATGATAAGTACACCTCTCTCTCTCCCTCTGTCTTTACATCATGAATAGTACAGGAAGTTTTTTATGTCAATTCACTGCTCTCTCAGAAGCATCTAAACATATTTATTAAAACTGCCTGCAGCATTGTAAAAAAAAAAAAAAGTTTTTAACTAGATTTCCTTTTATTCTATGCATTATACTTACTATGCATATATACAATAGATGCTAATCATCATTCTCTGGTCTGGTCTACACTACAGAGAAATGTAAAATAATAGCAGCCGTAAAATTGACAAGAATGTCAGTTTCACTGCTGGTAGGCTCCCTGCTGTGAAACTGAGCCCCAAGCCTGACTCGCAGCTGGTGCTATCAGCCCTGGGGGGAGGTATCCAGCTGTGAGCTCTGCACAGCTGTCGGTACCCCACAGTGCCCCACTTCAGTCAGTTTTAAGTGCTCATGATGAGGACTCACACCGTGGACGGAAGGAGGGTAGTGTGAACACCAACAGCTGATTTAATTACTACAGTGGCTGTAGGTTGACCTAACTTCAGTCGACCTAATTTTGTAGTATAGACAAGCCCTCTAAAACAAGTGTCAATTTAAATCACTGCTTTTATTGTGTATAAGTACCTATCTCCTGCAATATGGCCTACCTTCTCAGGTGTTGGATCTTCCACACCCTGGCCTGTTTGTCTAAATAAAAAAGGAGTGAGCTGCAAAAAGCCTTTTTTGCAGCTTTGGATCCAGACTTTCTTAGTTAAGGGCGAGTCTTACTGTTCTCCCTTAGGGGAGAGTTTGACGGGGAACATTCTGATCTTTTCTCCCTGCTCCCTTTTAAAAGGCCTAATAGTAATACTAACATTGCCATGCAGTAACTTCAGTGCATATCGGTATGTTTGTCTCAGACCGTACCAAATATTTCTCCCATGAATAATAGCATTCTTTGCATATGAACTTTGACAAACATAAGCTTCATTCTTGATTTGATTTTTATACTGACAAGTCTAGTTGTGAAGAATTCTTGTGGACCATTGATTTTGATTGCGGGAAGTGTTTATTATTTGTTAATGTCTTTCAGCATCCAAAAATGTACTGGATTCCTTGTGGTACAAGTGTATGAAACGTAAAATTGAAGCAACTTAATTGGGATGGATTGATGGTCTACAGTACAGTCTGGTTAAGCAACCATTCTGTTTAAACAAAATGTATCCAAATGTTACTTAATGTAATCACTTTTGTATGTAACATGGTTTCATTTTGTACACTTCTTTAGTAATGCTTTTGCTTGACTTGTTTTCCTTCATTTTTCTAGTGATTATAAAATACTAATATTTTAAAAATTAATGAGACATTTCTAAATATTTCCAGATTGCTACTGTGTGAGACAGGCAGTGTGTGAATGCTGAGAGCCATGAGTGACCTTTAACTACCATTTTAATACCTCTTAACTATAATTGACAAGGCATGGACACTGAAAATCCTTCCAACAAAGCATCTTGAGCAAATATGAACATGCTATTAAAGCAGCAGAACATTTGTTTGATCTCACAGAAAATTAGCTCCCTGAAACTTGTCCAGCTAGAGACTATCCTGATATCGGTCTTCTGTTTAAATGGTCACCAACAAACCCACTTCTTTCTAGAAAATTTTACTACTATTCTCACAATGTGCGGTTTTTCTCTTTCATTTTGTTTATGTGGTATAATTGACAGTACTCTGTGTATAGCCAGGATCACTTCCACTCTTATTTCTCCTCTATCATTTGTATGGGCCTTTTGCACAACAGAGAAAAGAACACTTAAAATATGGGCAGGACATCTAGTACTTTTAACTAGTCTTTTAAACTGACTATTTCAAGTTTATTGGATCCCTTTAAGAGGCAACAAAAATAACAAAATCCACTTTACTGTGTATTGGATCACAGTTGCAAAGATAATGAAGTAGGACACTGAATATACAAGTGAGGCGCATTTTGAATAGTTTTCAGTGCAGGCTGCTCCTCTTATCCTTGCCACCTGAGAATTCAGCACAAAAATGTACCTGTTAGGGCCTTGGCCGCGGCTCAGCTCCGGGTCACAGGGGCTGAGCGAATGGAGTCTGTAGTCCAAGCCCTTAGGTAGGGCGGGACAGCGAACAAACAGGTTAGGGGCTCTGGCCCTGTGAAGCAGGGCAGAGCAACAAGCAGTCTGGAGGCTCGGCCCTTTGGGGCAGGGCAGAGCTACAAGCAGTCTGGAGGCCCCGGCCCTTTGGGGCAGGGCAGAGCGACAAACAGTCTAGAGGCTCCGGCCCTTTGGGGCAGGGCAGGGTAGAGCAAGGGACAATTGGAGGCGTTCAAGTCAGTAAAGGAAGGGGGGACCTGCCACCTTAAGGGTGCAGGGGACCGCAGGCCTCCCACTCCACTGCGTTCCAGCCGGGGCCTAGTAGCGGGTCGCCGCTAAGGCGGTCAGTGGATCCCGGCCGAACACAACTGACTGGGTGAAGCAGGGTTCCACCGAACACCGACCGGAGGTCAGTGGGATCCTGCGATGCACCGACATCGGCTCGGGGCTTCTGCGGCCTGACTGTAGTCAGCCGCCCCCGGCTGCTCCAACCTCCCCTCCCTGTGTACCTGCCCTTCACTGGGTGTGTCCAAGGATTCCCAGCCATCGGTTCCTCAGCTGCTCGGCAGTCTCGGGTACGGGGTCAGTCGGTCAGTCCAGTCTCAGCGTCCTGGGGTTCGGGCGGGCGGTCCAGTCTCGGGGTAGGGTCCGGCGGTCCGGTCAGTCCTCGGGGTACCGGGGTCCAGGCGTCCCGGTCGCAGTCTCCGCAGGCGAGCGTCCAAAGGCGCGCCCGCTGCTCTGGGTGCTGCCCCAGGGGAGGTCAGGCAGGCCCTCCGGATACGAGCGAGGGGTAAGCCGAGCCCAGCGGGAGCTTCGGCACCCACGTCTGCCTTCTCCGGCGGCTCCTTCTAATGAGGCTGGGACCGGATTTTTATACTTCCTGTCCTGCCTGACTTCCTGGGCGGGAACAGGCCGAGGGGCTTGCCTTCGGTCCCCTTGACTTCCTAGGGGCGGGGATAGGCGGCCGGGCCTCTGCCCGGGGCTGCAGGGTCCCTAGCCTATGCCCTGTCTCAGGAGCGTGGGGGAGGGGACCCCCCTCGCTACAGTACCGTTACTGTACATTTATTTCCCAGAATGCCTAATAATTCTAACAAAAATATCAGGTCACTTTGTACCATTTATCAGCAAATATGTATTAGTGAGGTCTCCTGTGAATTAAGCATCAATACTATTACACCGTGTAATGATAGTATAGTATTAACTAGAATAATGCATTTATTAGTTCAGTTACAGTAGTACCTAAAATGAGAAGGAAAGCAAAGTACCTGTTTATCTTCTTATATGATAAGCTGCTTCAGATGAGAAGTAAGGGAAAGATATAAAATACAAGTAAAATGGTCAAGGTGGTGATTACCTCTCTCTTGATATTGAATTTTTATTGCTTTACCTTTTAGATATCTGTCTATCTTCATTTGTTGTTCAACCTTGGCATTAGTTGACTAACCTCATGCAGGGGGTGATGGCTGAAGTTGGCCTAGAGGAAAGATTTGAGTGTGCAAGGGGATGTGGTCTTGTGGATCAGGTTAGTGTTCTATGTGTGAGAAGCACCAGGAAGTATTATATTAAAACTAAAATATACCCAAACAGAAGTGTGTTTTGAGGTACAATAGCCTTGTTCATGTTTCATACTTGTCTGAATATTGTTAATCAGAATATTGGGTATACCACAATGGGTTTCTTCCTCCTCAATCTGAAAAAAGCAGGGTTGTGCTCTGTTTCATTAAAAACACTTACAGGTCACATTTTAACTCTCCTCTTCATTTTCTTTTGTGAGTCTAAATCTTGCACACTGAGAGAGACAACTGTAAATTTATCTCTTTTCTACTTGTTTTGTGGGGTTTAACAGTGTGATTCCTGTTAAAGTTACTGATAGGTGTAATTGGATCATATAAAGTCACTTGCAATGTACTTGTAAAAACAAATGCACAAATAAAACAGAGAGGGTGTATTTGTGTGTATAGGGAGGGATATGGAGCAAAGTTAGGCCAATGCTGAGTGTCAGTTAACCTTGCTGAGCTGCACTCTGCTCCCTCTCTGTTCTCTGAGAGACAGCTTTTCCTCCTTTGGCCTTTACCTTTCCTCCAGTGGAATCCTGAGATTCTCCCAGTCTTAGGGTATGTCTACAGTACAAAATTAGATTGAATTTATAGAAGTCATTTTTTCCAGAAATCGTTTTTATGCAGTCCATTGTGTATGTCCCCACAAAAAATGTTCTAAGTGCATAAAGTTGGCAGACTGCATCCACAGTACCGAGGCTAGCATCGACTTCTGGGGCATTGCACTTTGAGTAACTATCCCACAGTTCCTGCAGCCTCAGCTGCCCATTGGAATTCTGGGTTGAGATCCCAATGCCTGATGGGGCAAAAACAGTGTAGCGGGTGATTCTGGATACACGCCCTCCCTCCCTCCCTCTGTGAAAGCAATAGCAGACAATCGTTTCATGCCTTTTTTCCTGGGTTACCTGTGCAGACGCCGTACCACAGCAAGCATGGAGCCCGCACAGCTGACCGTCACCGTAAGTCTCCTGAGTGCTGGCAGACTTGGGACTGCATTGCTACACAGCAGCAGCTCATTGTCTTTTGGCAGCAGAGGGTGAACTATGACTGGTAGCCGTCGTCGTACGCCTGGGAGCTCTTTTAACCAACCTTGATGAGGTCAGTCGGGGAGCCTGAGCAGACATGGGAGTGACTCAGCCAGGTCATTTCCATTTTCTGCAGAGCACCCAGGAGATGACAATGGCTAGCAGTCGAACTGCATCATCTGCTGCCAGCCTAAAGATGTAAAAGATAGATGGAGTGGATCAAAACAAGAAGTAGACTCAGTTTGTTTTGTATTCATTTGCTTCTTCCCTCTCTCCCTCTGTGAAATCAACGGCCTGCTAAACCCAGGGTTTTGAGTTCAATCCTTGAGGGGGCCTTTCTGTGTGACGGTTGTTTGTATTTCTCCTTGATGCAAAGCCACCCCCTCTGTGGACTTAAATCTCCTGTAAGCCATGTTGTCAGTCGCCCCTCCCTCCGTCAGAGCAGACAATCGTTTCATGCCTTTTTTCAGTCCAGATGCCATAGCACTGGAATCATGGAGCCCGCTCAGATCACCGCGGCAATTATGAGCACTGTAAACACCATACCCGTTATCCTGGAGTATATACAGAACCAGAACCTGCCAAAGCAAAACCAGGCGAGGAGGCGATGGCAGCGCAGTGACAAGAGTGATGAGGACATAGACATGGACATAGACTTCTCACAAAGTACAGGCCCTGGCAGTGTGCATATCATGGTGTTAATGGGGCAGGTTCATGCCGTCGAATGCCGATTCTGGGCCCGGGAAACAAGCATAGACTGGCGGGACCACATAGTGTTGCAGGTCTGAGACGATTCCCAGTGGCTGCGAAACTTTTGCATGTGTAAGGGCACTTTCATGGAACTTTGTAACTTGCTTTCCCCTACCCTGAAGCGCCAGAATACCAAGATGAGAGCAACCCTCACAGTTGAGAAGCAAGTGGCGATAGCCCTGTGGAAGCTTGCAATGCCAGACAGCTACCGGTCAGTCGGGCATCAATTTGGAGTGGGCAAATCTACTGTGGGGGCTGCTGTGATCCAAGTAGCCAACTCAGTCAAAGAGCTGCTGATACCAAGGGTAGTGACTGTGGGAAATGTGCAGGTCATAGTGGATGGCTTTGCTGCAATGGGATCCCCTAACTGTGGTGGGGCGATAGACGGAACTCATATCCCTATCTTGGCACCGGAGCACCAAGCGAGCAGGTACATAAGCTGAAAAGGGTACTTTTCAATGCTGCTGCAAGCACTGGTGGATCACAAGGGACGTTTCACCAACATCAGTGTGGGATGACCGGGAAAGGTACATGATGCTCGAGTCTTCAGGAACTCTGGTCTGTTTGAAAAGCTGCAGGAAGGGACTTTCTTCCCAGACCAGAAAATAACAGTTGGGGATGTTGAAATGCCTGTTACCCTTGGGGACCCAGCCTGCCCCTTAATGCCATGGCTCATGAAGCCATACACAGGCAGCCTGGACAGCAGCCAGGAGCTGTTCAACTATAGGCTGAGCAAGTGCAGAATGTTGGTAGAATGTGCATTTGGATGTTTAAAAGCGCTCTGGCGCAGTTTACTGATTTGGATAGACATCAGCGAAACCAATATTCCCATTGTTATTACTGCTTGCTGTACGCTGCACAATAGCTGTGAGAGTAAGGGGGAGATGTTTATGGCGGGGTGGGAGGTTGAGGCAAATTGCTTGGCCAGTGATTATGTGCAGCCAGACACCAGGGCGGTTAGAAGAGGACAGGGGGGCGTGGTGCGCATCAGAGAAGCTTTGAAAACCAGTTTCATGACTGGCCAGGCTATGGTATGAAAGTTCTGTTTGTTTCTCCTTGATGAACCCCTGCCCCTGCTTGGTTCACTCTACTTCCCTGTAAGCTAGCCACCCTCCACTCCCCCCTTCAATCACTGCTTGCAGAGGCAATAAAGTCATTGTTGCTTCACATTCACGCATTCTTTATTAATTCATCAAATAGGGGGAGAACAGCCAAGGTAGCCCGGGTGGGTGGGGTGGGGGAGGAGGGAAGGACAAGGCCACACTGCACTTTAAAACTTATTGAAGGCCAGCCTTCTGTTGCTTGGGCAATCCTCTGGGGTGGAGTGGCTGGGTGGCCAGATGCCCCCCAGTGTTCTTGGGCATCTGGGTGAGGAGGCTATGGAACTTGGGGAGGAGGGCTGTTGGTTACCCAGGGTCTGTAGCGGGGGTCTGTGCTGCTGCTGCCTTTTCTGCAGCTCAACCATAGGCTGGAATATATGAGTTTGATCTTCCAGCAGCCTGACATCAACTCTTGCCTTCTGTCAGCAAGCTGATGCCATCTATCATCTTCAGCCCGCCACCTCTCCTCATGTTCATATTGAGCTTTCCTGCACTCTGACATTGTCTACCTCCACGCATTCTGCTGTGGTCTGTCAGTGTGGGAGGACTGCAGGAGCTCAGAGAACATTTCATCCCGAATGTGTTTTTTTCGCCTTCTAATCTTCACTAGCCTCTGCAAAGGAGAAACATTTGCAGCTGGTGGAGGAAAAGGGAGAGTGGTAGTTAAAAAGACACATTTTAGAGAACAATGGGTACACTCTTTCACATTAAACCTTGCTATTCACATTACACAGCACATGTGCTTTTGTTATAAGGTCGCATTTTGCCTCTTGTGTTGAGGGCCTGCCGGCTTGGTGTGAGAGATCACTCACGCTTCACCCCTCCCCCCACTGCACGGCTAACAGCAGGGAACATTTCTGTTAAGCCACAGCCAAACAGCTGAGCAGGAACGGGCACCTCTGAATGTCCCTGAATGTCACCCTTTTTCAACCAGGTGACCATGAATGATATCACTCTCCTGAGCATAACACCGCGAGATAAAGAACGGATGTTGTTTGAATGCCAGCAAACACCGGACCATACGCTGCCATGCTTTGTTATGCAATGATTCCCGACTATGTGCTACTGGCCTGGCGTGGTAAAGTGTCCTACCATGGCAGACGGAATAAGGCCGCCCTCCCCAGAAACCTTTTGCAAAGGCTTTGGGAGTACATCCAGGAGAGCTTTATGGAGATGTCCGTGGAGGATTTCCGCTCCATCCCCATACACGTTAACGGACTTTTCCAGTACCTGTACTGGCCACGAATGCCAGGGCAAATTAATCATTCAGCATGCTTGCTTTTAAACCATGTGTAACATTTGCAAAGGTACACTCACCAGAGGTCCCTTCTCCGCCTTCAGCATTCGGGATCACGCCTTGGATGGGTTCGGGGGTTACTGGCTCTAAGTCCAGGGTGAGAAACATATCTTGGCTGTTGGTTTCTCCGCTTCCTTGTTGTGAGCTATCTTCTCCATTGACGGAGTCAAAGCACAGGGTTAGGATAGTGGTGACTGCACACCCTAGTGTGGCATGCAGCTCATCATAGAAGCGGCATGTTTGGGGCTCTGATCCGGAGCGGCCGTTTGCCTCTCTGTTTTTTTGCTAGGCTTGCCTGAGCTCCTTAATTTTCAAGCAGCACTGCTTTGCGTCCCTGTTATGGTCTCTGTCCTTCATGCCCTTTGAGATTTTTTCTAATGTTTTGGCATTTTGTTTACTGGAATGGAGTTCAGCTAGCATGGATTCGCCTCCTCATACAGCGAGCAGATCCCGTACCTCTCGTTCGGTCCATGCTGGAGCTTTTTTGCGATCCTGGGACTCCATCATGGTCACCTCTGCTGATGAGATCTGCACTCACCTACACCTTGCCACACTGGCCAAACAGGAAATGAGATTCAAATGTTCGCAGGCTTTTTCTTGTCTACCTGGCCAGTGCATCCAAGTTGAGAGCGCTGTCCAGAGTGGTCACAATGGAGCATTCTGGGATAGCTCCCGGAGGCCAATACTGATGAATTGTGTCCACACTACCCTAAATTCAACCCAACAAGGCCGATTTCAGCGCTAATCTCCTTGTCAGAGGTGGAGTAAAGAAATCAATTTAAAGAGCCCTTTAAGTCGAAAAAAGGGCTTTGTCATGTGGACGGGTCCAGACTTAAATCAAGGTAATCCTGCTAAATTCGACCTAAAATCGTAGTGTAGACCATGCCTTAGACTGGGCCCTGGGAATTCAGTATCCTGTGTAGTGACTGTGCTTACTCAGCAGGTTGATGGGATTCCTTTCCTTTCCTTTGGGAGTCTGACACTAGTGCTGAATACAGTGACCAGCCCAGGAAAGGTAATAAATTCAGTACATGACTGTCTGTTCTACCTTAAGCCTTAGCATCCCCTTGATGGAACCCAGGGAGGTATAACCTCTTCAGAAACCCCAGCGGGGATCAGGTATGTCAGTCTGTCTTCCCCATCCTTGAGGGAGTGTCCTTTCTGAACTAGTCAGGGTCTTTGCTCTCAGCTTCTTATGCTTGGACCTTGCTGCCCAAAATAAGTTTGAGAATAGGGGTGAAAGTAATATTAAATTTTTAGTGGTACAGGGTTTGGGGTCAGCTTACCCCAGCCAGCCCATCCGTGCTGCCTGGCCTGTGCCGCCTGGGGCTCCGATGGCAATTTAAAAGGGCCCGGGGCTCTGGCCACTGCTGGAAGGCCTGGTCCTTTTTAAATCACCAGCCCTGGGGCAGCTGCCCCTTTTGCCCCCCACTGTCGGCCAGTGTGTATGTTGATTCCATGGTTTTTAGCATCTAGCAAAGTTATGAATCCCAGGCTCATCTTTCGAAAGCCTCGTGCCAGTTTTCTTTGAGCACAAGAACTGAGAGGTCAGGTGTAGAATGATAGCTTTGTGAGAAGTGTTTGCCCACAGATGATACAGTTTTGTTTTTTATTATTTTTCTATATGAGTTTATTCAAGAACTTAGGGATTATTTGATTTAACTCCTACAGTTGTTTTGGGGGCATTTGATGCACTGGATGAGATATAACACATGTTATGATAGACAATGTATAGGACTCATGGATCTTGAAAGGTGTCTTGGGGCATGAGGGGAGGGGTAATTGATCATCACAGCAGCAGCAATATATCTGCAAGTTTAGCATCTGTTGTTACGGTGAGGTCTGGTGCCACTTTCCCAGACCTGACAAAGAGCTCTGTGCATCTTGAAAGCTTTTCTGTTTCACCAACAGAAGTTGATTTAGTAAAATACTAGATCAATACTACCTCTCTCACCTTGTCTCTCTCATATATTGTGGGACCAACACTGGTACAAAAGAAGTTTGGTGAGCTCTGTAGGCGGCTGGAGGTAGGTCATCAAAGCAAAAGGCCCTTGTTTTGTCCTCAAAGTGCTGATGGATGGGTAGCTATCTGGTGTCGTCCTATTTCCTACATGTCTTTCCCCAATCTGCTGCGGAACTAAACCAACATAGTCCTACAGTAAATGCCCCAACTACAAGGTCACAATACATTATTCATAAATTATTGCAGAGTAGCCCCACTTCCACCACACTGAGCACTTTGAAAATCCCAGTTGTTTGTTTAAAGCAATGGGGGCTGGCGCTGGGCTGGGCTGGGTCGGGCCGGGCCGGTCCGGGCCGGTCCGGTGTTCCTGATATAGCCACACTATAGCAGACCTTAAGGTGGCCATCCTGCAGCAAAAAAACTTCAGGACCAGACTTCAAAGAGAAACTGCTGAGCTTCAGTTCATCTGCAAATTTGAGAGCGCATTCAGGCTCAGGATTAAACAAAGACTGTGAATGGGCTTGCCAGCATACAGAAAACCAGTTTCTCCTGCCCAAATTGCTTTTGCATACCCTCAAACTGCTAGAAGGCAGGGCTCAATGCCTCCGCTGACTGAACTAACCTCATTATCTCTAGCTTGGCTTGGCATATATATACCTGCTCCTGGAAATTTCCACTACGTGCATCTGACGAAGTGGGTATTCACCCACGAAAGCTCATGATCTAAAACGTCTGTTAGTCTATAAGGTGCCACAGGATTCTTTGCTGCTTTCATGGGATATGTATGCTAAAGGTTACTTGTCAGAGAATGGGGAGTTGTACAACTAAAACCACATCCACAACTTTGGGAAAATTATCCTTTAGTGCAGCGTTTCTCAGCCTATAGGATGGGATCCAGAATTGGGTCTCCAGAATATTTAAAAGGGTTGCATGGCATCTCCTGTGGCTCCTGTCCCACAGGGCTGGCTGGGCATGCATCCTTATTCCCGGCGCTGCAACCTCTGGGGTCCCTGTGCCACTCAGGTTTGGCCCAGACGTCATGATTACGAGAGTTCGGAAAGGCCAAATTTGAGTGAGTGACACTGCAACCCCATGAGCCAGGTCCCAAGTCCATTCACATAGATTTGGTCCAGTCAGGAGAGCGGGGCCAAACCTGAGCGGTGCTGCAACCCCGGAGGTTGCAACGCATGGAGCACAGAGCCAAGACCATTCAGCCCCACAGCACAGAAGCTGCAGGAGCTGCCACTGTGGAATGAGTGCCAGGCAGGACCGAACCCCCCAGGGGGGGCAGAATCTGACAGAAACCATCTCAGGGCCTCCAACCCTAAACTATTTACTGGGTAGTGACAGGCCATAAACATTTACAAATGGCTCCTCAGGCCAAAAAGGTTGAAAAACACTGCTTTAATGTGTCTTCCCTTCTTCATCCTCCTCCTATAGGAATATAGTGTATGTTGTCTTAAAATATTCCCTGACATAAAGTGGCATTGACTTACTTGGAAACTGAATTGTACAAATACTGCTATATTTTAGTTCAGGAATTTGGTTTGAGATTTTCATGTGTAGGTTCCTAAAATTAAGCAGCCTTATTTTCAGAAATGCTGAGGAACCACATCATCCAGTAAAGTAAATGGATTTGTCTGCACTGGTGAAACTTTACCAAAACAATTCACACTGCTTCAGCTGAACTGCTGTTAAAACTGGTGGGAAGCACGGAGTAAACTTCAAAACATTTTTGCTACAGTTTTGATTTAAACTTTTTTTAGGAGGTTTTATTAAAATGGCAATGAAAACTGTTCCAGCCTCCGGAACCTGGTCTACACTATGACTTCCCTCAGTTTTAACATAGTTCAGTGGGAATATTTTAGTAAAGCGACTCAGTATTGAGAAGACAATGGGAATTTCAGTACTTGGCACTCTTTGAAAATTAGGACACTTATTTAGGTATGTAACTTTAGGATTGCATATTCAAAATGTTTGGCCTTGATGTTCATATGTGTACATGAGAGCAAATCAGCTGTAATATGACTTTGGAAAATGAAGTGTAAATCCTTTAGCTCCAATCAAGAGAGATTTGCCCAAAATGTTCTGTACTGTGTAAGGCTGTACAAAGTCACGATTGGCGCTGATCTATGAAAGCCATCTACAAAGCAAATCTAAAACTTCTTCTGCACTAGGAAATGCACAAAACCAACTTGAATGTATAGACAGGATGAACTTTTCTCTCTAGTTTAGTTCTCAGTTGTCAGTTCATGTCAGTTTAAACATCTGCCTTACCCCCATCACCACTACTCTGAGACATACAATTAATTTGTAAGGGCTAGGAGTTGCTTAACTGTAGACTTGTGAAATAACTTTTCTGCATCATTTTCTAAAAGGAAACACTCTTATTCATCTTCTAAAGGGTACCAATTAAACATCACCCAGTTATCTTTCTCCTCTCCAGTCCAAGCTTTAAAAGGGAGATTGGCTTCCACATATATTTGTTTCTACTCCCATATTCTGTTCCCTAAATGCCTAATTAAAGTCTAGAAAAATACAATGAATGTGTGTGCTTTTTACATGTTTTGTTTCCGAAATCCTGTATTTGGTGTGCACATTAGAACAGACACAGAAATGTTAAATAATACTCAGGAGCTGGGTAGGGAGCCTGCCCCCTGCCCCAGCCGTGCCAACCCTCCCCTCAGCACTCGTGGCATGTCCTCTCCCTGGCTGCACCCCCTGAGTACTCATGGCACTTCCCCCATGTCCCCCCCCAAGCATCCACAGCACCCCCCCAGAGCCCTCCATCCTGTCCCCTCCCGCAAAGTTTTAGTCAGTGATATATAGTAAAAGTCACGGATAGGTCTCAGGCCATCTATTTTTGTTTATTGCCCGTGACGTATCCGTGACTTTTACTAAAAATACCTGTGACTAAAACATAGCTTTAGTCATGAGCCCTGGTGCTGTAGAAACCATCTTCATTTCCTTTCACTGTCTCAAGCTATGGATGTATGAACTGAAGTGCACACTAGCATGCTTTAACTCCCTCATGTGAACACTGATGGCACAATCTGAAAGGTACTTCGTTTGTATCAGTGTACAGCTGTTTGAAAGACTACTTTAATACAAACTCATTGCCATTTAGATTGCACCAGCAGCATCCACAGAGAAGAGTTATGGTACAGCCCGCTAGGGGCTGTGTAGACGAGCCCTATTGTAAGAGCCTGCGGGACTAGAATGTGGGCTGCAGGGGAGTTCTGGGTTGCTGCTACTTCTGTATTGCCAGTGGAGGCATAGGTTGGGTTTCTGCTGGAGTACCCTGTGAATCTAGAGACTGCAGGAAGTACTGCCTAGCAGCACCTGATTAGTGCCCCCCCTCCCCGAGCCCACTGATTGGCTCATGCTGGTATATAAACCAGGAAGTCTTCATAGGGAGCTGTCTGAGCAATGATGCAGAGTGTCTGCTTGCTTCGGCTCCAGACTTTGCTTTGCTGTGGACCCTAGACTCTGGCTTCTGACCCCAGTTCATCCCTGACTTTCTACTTGCCTTGTGTCTGTAACCTGGTGCCTGACTCTGACTCCCTGGCATCTTGACCTGGCTTGAACTCCACCCCGCTACTTGTCTCCTCATGTTAACTTGGTACCTGACCAGTGCACATAGACCACCCACAGCCCAGCCCTGAAACCCCTGTTTCTTTTTGTCTTAGGCCATGTCTACATTAGTGAGCTTATAGTGGCACAGCTGTACTGATGTAGCTGTGCTGCTGTAAAATCGCTCATGTAACTGCTGTAGGCCAATGGGAGAGAGTTCGCCGGTCAACATAATAAAACCACCTCCAGGAGCAGCAGTAGCTATGTCAGCAGGAGAAGCTCTCCTGCTAGCATAGCAGTGTGCACACTATCACATATGCTGTCAAATCTTATGTCACTCAGGGCTTTTTCCCCACACCCCTGGGTGATATAAGTTTTGCCGACATAAGTGGTAGTATAGATATAGCCTAAGTCTTGGGTCGGAGATTGGTGCCTCTGTGAGCCCAGTTGTAATCATCATCTCCACCTATTTTCTTGTCCTGCAAAGCTATATTGAGTTCACATATTTAGCTTGCTGAAAGCCTGTCCTTGATAAGTGTCAGTTGCCCAGTCCTTGGGATTTCCATTGTCTTTGTAGGGTCTTCCACTCATGTCTTCTCCTAATAACAACATGATAAGATAGAGTTATGAAGATAGGAACTGTCTCTCCTATTTTTATGAACTACTTCTATCACAACTAGTCTAGCTCTGGATGTATAGGGCTTTCTCTCCCAGACTCAGACCTCTTGTCCGACACCCTTCCTTAAGACATGGAACTCTGCATTCCAGTCACCCTAGATCCTAAAACCATTGCCTCAGATCTCCTGAGCTGTTTTCCCCCATCACTTAAAGATGCTCCTTCAGAGTCTCACCTAGCCTGTAGGCCCTCTGGGTTTAGTTTAACCCTTCAGCGACAATGTGGCTGGAAAGCAAGGAATACTGGCTTAACAAGGATAGCTAACCACAACCACTTTACTCTTAAAAAGTTTGGGACTTACAGAGCTTTGTAAAATAACAAAAAGTCCTGAGACACACCCTTCCCTAGTTTGATCTCACCCCTTCTGTGGGTCCAAGGTCTGTCAGCATTTCAGGCTTGGCAATGGTTGCTTAGAGCAGCATCCTCTCTGACTCTCTCTGTCTTTGCCCTGTGTGTCTCCTGACTCCTGCAGTGCTTTAGGCTCCTCCACTGAATCATTCTCTTCCTCACCTTGTGTAGAAAGTCCATCATTCCAGGGGGATGGATCAGTTCTTGACAATCAGTCAATGGCAGTAGATCAGGGATAGTCAATTATTTTTTGTCAAGGTCCAAATTTCTTGGTCAAGGTATGGTCAGAGTCCAGACTCCAGATAAAATAATAATTGGCCCACGATCTGCCTACTCTAGATTCATGGTTTCTCAGAGATTGTACTTCAGTGAAGTCTCATTTATCTAACTTTGTCAGGGTACTGTCTGCAATTCAATACAATACACTAAGCTGCTTTGTGCAATTTTAGACTAATGTTCAGCACATAGTAATAATTATACCTTGCTCTTATATAGAGCTTTTCTCCAGTATATCTCAACATCCTTTACAACGCTGGTCATTATCTCCATTTTACAGATGGAGAAACTGAGGCACGGAGCAATGAAATGATTTACCCAAGGTCACCTATCAGGCTAGTGGCAGAGCTGGAACTGGACTCCAGGTCTGCTGAGTGTCAGTCCAGTGCTTTAGCAATAGGGTACACTGCCTTTCTAATATAAAATGGAGTTCATAATATGATACAGAAATATACCAGTCTGTCACATCCTCATTTGAACAACTGCAAAACCTAATTATTATTGAACTGAGCCCAAAATTATCATTAGTAATTTGGAAGAAAACTGATGCAGCAGTAATGGTGAATATGCCTCTGCTTCACCTCACATTAAATATGAATGCATTTTATATATGCTTTTTAAAAAACATGGCCACCACAACTAAATTAGAGGCACTGAGAAAATTCTGCATAATTTATAATCATACTTGACTGCAGTCATTTTTAACCATATCTGAATTACCATGAGAGAGAGAGTTTGTCCAATATAATATATATGTATGTATGTTACAGTTACTGTAATAAATGTTAAATTCCCTGTTGGGATTGCATATGGTTTAAAATTGATTCTGCATTTTCTGGTTATCTGGGTACATGGAAGATAGTATTAGAATTATGTAGATGACGTGATGGAGAATACAATATGCCTCCCCCAGAAGCTGAATAATATGCTCTGACTAAAATAACATCATAATGTTACCCCTACTGAGGCTTTTTCAGCTAAGAACTGAAAATGAATGTATAGTTTGGTCTGGAACTAGAGGGAAATGACACTGGTAACCTTTACTTGGTGAGTGGTAAACCAACTACTGTTGATCAGCTCGTTGTTTCACATCCTTTCCTAATGTAGGCTGAAAAATACCTTGATGAAATATAGCTGATAAAATCATCTGGATAATTGCACTAGTCATTGTAAATTGAGAGCCAACTTCTGCCCTGTCTTGCATCTGCTGTGATCCCACTGAAATCATAGAGAATGCAAGTAAAAACAAAACTTCAATCTTAATTACTAAATATAACTAGTAATCAAGTGGAGATAGTAACTTCCATAAAAATAATCCATTTTGCTTAGTGGCTATTTGTTCAACGATTGTTTAATTGCTGGTAGGTGTTGTTTAATTACTGCTAGCTATAATAGTATTTGGACTGTTTCCATTCAGCTACCGAATGAAGTTTAAACTTCTCATCCTTGTAGCATTGTGCAGCATTAAAGACATCTGGTCTGCTTTTCTGCTCTGTTGTCTGTCGTGCCCTACTGTGGCCCTATTGCTCCACCAGTAATAGCACTCTGGTCTTTGTGCCTTTCCATGCCGTTCTCTGTGCCTGCAATGATCTCCGTATCCAATGCACTGAACTCATCCTTCTTGAATTGATTCTCTGTTCTCAAAGGTACAAATTCTAGTCCACTTTCACTTTCTAGTCCACTATCAAGCCTACACTAACATCTTCCCAACCACCCCCCCCACACATTTGTTTGTTCTGATTGAAATTTTGTTAGTTCTGTGTGTGTCTCTGTGTTTATATAATCATAGCCCCTGTCACAAAGTGCTCTACAATGTCATTATCTGTGTCTTGTATAGCTTTAAGAATACTCAAACTGTTCAACAAAGAGTAGATAGTAATATTTAGTTGTCAAGGCTAATTCCCCACTCTGGCACTTTGAGTGCAGAAGGTGGAGGCCTGCAAGGATTTTAAAAGTTAATACTTGCCACTCCAGGCTCGTATTACCCCCCCCCCCAAGGTTACAGCTTTTCTCTGACCTTGGTTTGGTAAATGCTGCCACCACCTGAGTGAAAAACTGCCTCTTGCAAATCCTGGAAAAACTCACTTCTCAGCTTTTCCATCCCTCCCTCAGGGAAGCTGAGAAGAAAACAAACAAAAGAGAAACCCAGCTGTTGCTATCAGCAAATTGAAAAACATATGCGCAGACCTTTTAAGACACAAAAACCAATCAGATTCTTAAAAAAAGGTAAATTTTTATTAAAAACAAAAAGAAAGAAAATGCATCTGGAACTTAAGCTTTTGCTAAAACGTGTTTAAAAAAAAAATCCAGAAAATTAAGTGCCCAAAATAGCTTTCTTGGGGGTTCAGCTTAAAGGTTACAAGCAAACAAAAGCATCTGGGCTTAGCACAAAGGAATCCACAAGCCTTACAGAAAACAAAAGAAATAAACCTAATCGCGTCTATCTAAACATTCCCCATCCCAATGAATTCTTCTAGGTATGGATGATGAAATTTTCATACCTAGTTCAAACTTTACACGGCATTTCAGCAGTCCCTCCCTCCACCCCATCTCTTCATCCCAGAGAGAACAACAGAGAGATAAAAGGAAAAGTTTTTTTGCCCATTTTAAAAAGTTCTAACCTTCCCATTGGCTCTTTTGGTCAGAAGTTTACCTGGGGGACTTTTTAACCCTTTACGGGTAACGCAAGCAGCCACCAAGAGGGATTTTATAGCTGACTGGCTGGCTGGGTGTCCATAAAAGGGAGGCCCCTCCTTTCATTTATTACGCTAGTTTAATCACATAGATAGCACATTGAAAATTGAGAATTTTGAAAGCCATATTTTTCCTTTGGTATACATATATGTTCAGAGAAAAACAGTATAGAACTATCACGGTTCAAGCAGTTGCACCTGAATTCCCCCCCCCCCTCGCCCCATGGTCCACCGTGGGCACCTAGTCTTAAGGCTTCTGGCTCCTCAGGCATCACTTTTCTTGGGCAGAGAGACACGGCTCCTTCCTGACTGGGATATTTCCAGGCTGCACAGTTCCCTGCCTACACTGAGTTCCCCAGCAAGTCAGACTGCCTAAACAGGCCTGCCTCCAGCTCCCCTCAGAGAATATAAACAGTGTAATTGCTAGAAGTTACCACATAGCCCTTTATAAGCAAGCATATTTATTCTTAAGGTGAAACCATTACAGAGAGAACATACTAAAAACAATAAAAGCATATACATGCCTGCTTATAAACTTATCAGAAATCAACCCAATTCCAACAAGGACTCTGGTAGGATTCAGTCCTTCAAACTCCATCAAGGTGTTTTTCTGTCTTTCCAAGTTCTTAACAGCTCTTAGTTCAGAACAAGAACACCCATTAATTCATGAGTCATTCTTTTCTACAATTTAGGTCTAAAGGTCCCCTCCTCAGGTTGAAACTTCAAAAGGCTGAGTTCTTGCATAACCAGAGGAGGTATATTTGCATACACATCCACCTGGGAAACCCATCTCACTTTGTCCCATAAATTCATTCTTGTCTGGCACAGTAACACTTCCTAGGGCTACATGCCATTCCACAATAATACATAAACTTTACATTTTTAATAAAATGGACTCCAAAGCTACTTACTTACTTAATTCATTAGGATTTTTCAGGGATATTGCAGGAAATTGCCGTAGCTGTCACCAGAACGTAGTAAGATGTAATTGTATATTTTATGTATCCCCAACTATTGTCTTCTAAAGAGCAGCCTGTTAGGTAATGCAATTACTGTGAAGATAGAAATATTTTTTAATTTTATATTAATATATCTTTAGTTTTTACATTTTTATAAGGTTACATTAAAATGTTTTACATTTATAAAGGCTAATTAATTATTGTCTCTTTGCACATGCAAAGATTAGGTTTCATTCAGTCAACAAGTAGCACAGAAAGACATATCTAATATCCACTATGTAAATTATTCCAACCCTTCTTTGTCCATTGTTTTGCAAACATATTAAGCTTTAATGCACCTGTTTGATTTTTTATTTTTCTGTTCTCTGCTGTTAGGTAAAAAGCATGAAACATTATATGTTCATTTCCTTAGCATTTGACAAATTTAAGTGCTTTCTTACAAAGTGAATGCCTTTCAGTCACTTTCTAAAATGTGGTTTTAAATAGCCAGTAGTGCATGTTGCACTAACTCTGCATTTCAGTTTGTTACAAAGATTATTTGGCCTTTGCTCTTGCTAGCTGAGGTGGGGCTGGGTGATTCAGGTTGTTCTCTTTCCCCTTCTTACCTGCAGATTTGCATGTTTGACCTAGCAGAGTAATTGGGCCCACAGCAACATGGGCGTGCCTCCCTGCGAAACACTTAGTTTCATGTATGACTCATAAGCTGAAGCACAGACACCACTTCCCCAATCTACAGTAGCCATTTTAACTGCATAAAACTGCTGGATTTCTTTTTACTTTCTGGCTCTTGGGACTATGCAAACACCTTAAAACAAATTAAGGTAACTTTTCTGTCTTGCTGTGGTACAGTATCTAAATAGGAGTGATAATTCTAATAGCAGAGTAGGTGTACCTGTTGAAAAAACATGGCTGTATGTTCTTTACCTCTGTTTAATGTATGAACTCAGTCACATGCTTGATTGCACTTAACTACCAGGGGAAACCAAAGAATGCCAGTTCTTGTAGGTTTTTGGCCTTGAGGGCAGAGCATCTTTTAAAATCTAAAAATCTTTTGTACACCAGAAATTCCTCAGATGTATCATGAGAGTGAGACTGAAGAAAAGAAAACTTCCTGTTATAGTTTAGGAAATACCATCAGTTCTGTTGCACTTTACGTAAACATGATTATTTAGTATTTAAGTGCTGTGTAAACTAGTAGTTTTTTGGGGTTTTTTGCTGTGTGTTTTTCAAAATGTTAAGTGGACTATATTGTTTCTATGTTCCTGAAAACAATACACCTGAAATAAACCTTAAAAATCGACAATGTTTTAAGTGTTTTCGCATTTCATTTCATGTATGCTTATTCTTATAATGTGTTAATATTTAATACTTTAGACGCGCTGCTGGTTTGATGGCTTTAAACACGGCTCAGTTGATTGTAGGATATATTAGTCTTTTCTAAAGCTGGGTACACGTTTCTGTTGATCTGTTTGTCGTGTAGTAGAGAATTTCTGAAGGATATTTGGCCAAAGTATTAGTTAATAGCACTACAGACTCTGGTTGCATTTGCTTTGTTATACTTGCTAAGGTTTGATTCTGAGCTGCTGTAAACATGGTGGATTTGTAATTCAAAGAATTGATGGCCTGAGAGTCTGTTTCTACTGAAATATCCCATAAAAACCCACTGTCACACTGTATAATTTAAAATGGAACAAGAGTTTCATTTCTTTCATAGAATAAAAATGGATATATAGTTATCCTTCTCCATACTTCTGGTCCTCAGAGCTTAAGATTTTGTGTGTGACACTGAGAAAGGCGTAGTGTAAAAGGGACTAGGTTTAGTGCCATTTGTACAAGAAAGGTTGTGAGGAAATACGCAGTGTTCAAAGGCTGTTTTTAAATGTTCAGTAGGGAAAAATTCACTTGCTACTAAAATAAGTGTAACCCACGACTGTGTGCACGTGCTCTCTCTCTCTCTCTCTCACGCACACACACTCACACTTCGAAATTGTGTTAAGTATGTTCCTGGTCCTGTAGTTCCTATTTGAACACAATTAATTTTGATTTCAGTTGGAATCTTGTCTGAATGAGAACAGGGGCCTTCAACTCTTGTATTTTAATTTTTCAATTAAAAACAAAACTCGCTTAAAAATAAAGTTGAATTTCTTCTAAACTGAAAATCTAACAGACTAGAGGAATGAAACTATTTGTAATATTGTACATAGGGGATACTTTTCATTGTCATTTACTGTTCACTATAGAATAATACCTACCTCACAGAGTAGAGTGTTGTAGAGTCTTGCTTAATATAGTAATCATCTACAGTGGAGGGAGAGGAGAAATTATTAGGCTAATAGTGCACGCTTGGGGTGCGACAGCCTTTTGCTTTTAGTCATTTGCAGTGTTTGCCAATAGCTACCTCGTGCATCCTGGCATGTCTTCTTTTTCTTCTTGTCTCTTAATTTTAGGTTTCATTTTAAATCCCAGGTGTTTCAAGAGGGTATGCAATGTATACTTCCCCTGAGAAAAATTATCTTTAGTAGAAGGATAAGATAAGTACTAGGGAACAGATTGAAAAAAACATTTTGAATGTATTGTGGAAGATTTTTTGTTTGTTTAAAAAAGTATTTACGATTTGTTGGACTATTTGAATTCCTTTTCTCTCCTCCTACTTCCCCATGAGCATTGATGTCCTTTTAGCTGTACTTTTGGTCTATGGTAGCCACCTTAAACTCACTGTCTAGTGTTAAACTTGAACTAACAGAGGGGACCCTGGCTTCTCTCCATTCCCTGCCCTCCTTTACTTATCTTGCAAGGTAGCTGGAGGTCTTTAAAGTATTAATCTTATAAGGTTGAATTAGCAGTCCCAAGACAGCTCTCAAATTGCTGGATGCTTCTATAGTGCAGTTGTAGGGTAACAGCTGTTGCTAGTTTTTTTTTTCATGTAGCTCTTTAAGGAGAAATCTCTGTTCATCCTACAGGCAAAGCTGTTGTGTCCAGGCTCTTGGACACTATGGTGAGGGTGTGGTACAGAAACCTGAAAAGAACAGAACCAGATGCTATAACTAAACTAGACCGAGTTGAGAAACTGGTTTAGGGCTCCCAATTGCTCCTTTTAAAGATTAACTTCAAAGACCTCCCACTGAGAAGCAGAAATAACTGGACTGGAAGAGGAAAGGTGGTGGGTAAAAGCTCTGACTGATTTTTCTAGCTGAAGTGTGGGTGTGGTATGAGATGTCTCTCAAAAAAAGTAAAGGTGATTTTTCTATACATCCATTAGACCTGATAAGTGTAATGCTTTCACTGGAATTTTTTTTATTGACAAGGTCCAAGTTCTGATTGCTGGGAGTTTGATGCATGTTGGTGACAACATCCTATAGGCCAACCACCCAGTCAGAAACACAAGGCTTTGGACAATGTGTAATTGCCTCTGATGTCTGTGGAAACTGTTAGTTCAGTGGTGCATTACTCTTCTCAGGCTTCTTGGGATGAAAAATTACTTCATTCCTGTCTGGAATAGCTGAATTTGTATGTGTAGAGATAAAGTAGAGCCAAATCAGGTGAACTGATCCAAATGCCTTTTGAAAGTGTTTGTATCAAAAATGAGGGATTTCCTTTGATACCAGAGGGAGGACTTTGATCTCCAATGTAGCTTTCACTTTTTGATTGGTTAGTAAAGGTTTCTAGGCTTTCATTTGGCAACTTTCACTGATAATTTTAATACTGTACTTTCTCGTGAATTTTGTTGGATATGAAAAGAGCAGAGACTTCCCTTCTGAGAGGTGATTGAATACAGGGGAGGGGGAATAGATGTACAGTCTTGTTTGTGACCCACTCTGTAAGCGGCATGACTTTCTTAAAAGTTTAAACTTACACTTTGCTCATTACACTTATGCTTTTGATACCATTGATATCTTTTAGCGCTATCTTGCTTTGTTAAATCTGACTGTATCTGGGGAGGAATATTCAAAAATTTGCTCTTAAGAGACTATATGCACTGAAATTTGAAGTATTTTACTTATCAGTAGTCCACAGCTGTAGTGTAAAATCCTCTAGATGCTCTCACTCTCCTGACATAAAGGGACTAATCTATTCAAATAATGTATTCTTTAATATCATTCTGTCTGAGGGCCTGTCCTAAGGCAAAGCTACCAACTGTGCTCAGTCTTTGTGCTGATGGGATCCCGTTAGATAAGGACTAAAGTTTCTGCATTCTTACCCTGATGTTTGTTAGGATTTAACTACCCAATAACCAACTTTAGTGATGATAGGAATTGTATAGCTAACCCTCAGTACATTTAATTGAGAATTTGTCCTTAAAGAGATCAACTCATGTCGTATAGGACTTCATACCGGATTAGAATTCTAATCTGAAAACTGCATTCCTTTTGCTAGCCTCAAAATGAGCCTTCAAAGTCCTCAAGTTTTTATGTAAAATTCTTCCTTACCTTGGAAAAATATGGCTATCATCTTCACTTACTAGGAATAGAAATGCCAGACCTATAGGTTGACAATATGGACAGAATGCTTTCAGATGGCTTGAATAGTATTTTCTCTGTGTTTCTGTATTTCGAGACATAAGTCTAAATTACTTTTATAAACCTTGTTTGACCAGGAGTCAGCTGGGCATCTGATCTTAATTAGCAGGGGTAATTTTTTTGCATCCTTAATACTTTTACCTGTTTTATACCTGTTCAGCAGGTGAACTAATCACTGTCATGACTTAATTTGAGGACTCTTTTCCTATTTGTCTAATTTACCTAATGATAAGTAGTGAGATGACTACCAAGTTGTGTGGACCTCAGTGAAAACTTTAGGATGGGGAGAAAGGAGTGAGAGTTTGAGTGATTCAAACTGCTCTTGACGGTTTCAAGGAAATCGGTAAGGATGTTACATGTATTTTGTGGTTTATACATATTATTTCATCACTAAAAGTTTTCTCTCTAGATCTCCCCAATGTTCTTAATTGTCTGCTTGACAGATAAATCTCATTGTTATATAAATATTTAAGGAAAAATACTTTTCATTCTCTTTTTAAAAAATAGTTAACGTGATTTGAAAACACTTTGTCTATGTCTGTCTCACTGTTGTTCCCCTGCCTAGTTACCTTTTTGTTTGTGTGGGTCTTTCACACTGTAACAAGGGAAAGAAATGTTTAAAAACAGTAAAATGGGAAAACATAATTACTGCTTGTGCTAACCAGGAATGGTGTATATCAGAAAATGCTGATAGTGTCATTTTAAATTTTCCATTAAGTTTTCCCTACTTGTGAACATTATATGTGGAAGAATTGATGCTTTGGAGTTAACATCTATAATCTTTCAAGTATGTGCTAGCATGATTTATTGTAATCTGGGTGCAGCAGGCCATCTCTCCAACACAAAGTGGCTCCTCTTTAAAAAATAAGCTTGAAAATAGTGCCTTTGAAGTCACTAAGAGTCTCACATATGCATTTGAGGGAAAAATATGGCCTAAAGCTTTCAGTGGAGCCTGTTCTCTTGTCCAATCTCATGCTACCTGTGTATTTGCTGGTCATGAAAAGATTTTCTACATTGCTCCTGTGAACTCTTTACCTATAACTATAATTGTTCAAACTTAAAGTATAGACTGTTTAACTCTTGAGAGACACAGGGTGGATGGAGGTATATCTTTTATTCGACCAACTTCTGTTGGTGAAGGAGACAAGCTTTTGAGCTACACTGAGCTCTTTTCTGTGTAGCTTCAGCAGAAGTTTGGTCCAGTAAAAGACAGTACCTCATCCACCTTGTCTCTCTCATATCCTGGGATCAACATGGCTACAATACTGGAAACAATTATGTTGTATTGTCCATTTAGACATGTAGTGTGGCCAGTAATGTTCAATGTTCATCTGATTAGCTGGAAAGAGAAAAATAAGTTAATTTTGCCAAAATTTGCAAGCTGCCCTATGAAAAGAGTGGTCAGTTAATACAAATTATGAGAATTCATACTATGGACTCTTAGAGGCCTTGAAGCAGCACATAAATTACCGATAATTCTGATAGCCTACACAGAATCTTGTATGATGCACATTTTGGGGTGCAGCACTTTCCAACTCATGTTATTAACTAAATGAATGCTATTCTTTTTTCTTTAAATATACATTTTTTTTCAAAAGGAGAAAATAAGGAACTATAGACTATAGAACCATATATCACAGGGGTAGCCGGGTTAGTCTGTATCCAAAAAAACAACAAGGAGTCAAGTAGGGTGACCAGATGTCCTGATTTTATAGGGACAGTCTTGATATTTGGGGTTTTGTCTTCTATAGGTCCCTATTACTTCCCACCCCCGTCCCGATTTTTGACACTTGCTGTCTGGTCACCCTAGAGTCTTGTGGCACCTTAAAGACTAACATCAAATAAATCTGTTAGTCTTTAAGGTGCCACCGGACTCCTCGTTATTTTTTATAGAACCATAGAAGCTTCTGTATCGTGTGTGGTGGTGTTTTTTTTTTCCTGCCTGTTTGGATATACAAACGAAAATGAAACTTTTTTGTATCAAGAGGCAACTCCATGACACTATTTGTTTGTTTGAATATAAGAGAATGCTTATGAAGTTCTCACTAATACTAACCTATATCTATCCAAAAAGTGTATTTAATCTGGTAGGCAGCAAAAGCCAACATCGATATAAGTATGTTTTTAAAAATCCAGACACCAAGAAGTAAATTTGAGTTTGTCTAACATAGCCATAATTTAGGAAGCAGCTAATTAATAACACATTTAAAATGTAAAACCGTTCATAGAACATTCTAGCTAGCAAGAAAAATCCTTATTGTTATAATTTCCCCTAAATATTTATTTCTAGAAGATGTGTGCATGCTACTATAACTGTCTTCCTCTAAAATCAAGTGCTAATATATTGGATTAAATACAAGCCAAGTGGATTTTTAATATTATGCTCTGATTAGATTGTATTTAATATAATTATAGCAATAATGGGTTGGAATTAATTTCTCTTACACTTTCCAATGTTGAGGCTGTCAGTCAAATGTCAAAATAAGAGTCCAAACTTGTAACTGCTCAGATAAAATAGTGGAATCTGAGGTTTGAAGGAGAGATTTAGTAATACACCTCTGCCCTGATACAGCGCTGTACTCATGAGCCAAAAAATCTTACTACTTTATAGGTGCAGCTGCGTTATATTGAACTTGCTTTGATCCGCCGGAGTGTACAGCCCTGCCCCCCCCCGAGCACTGTTTTTACCACGTTATATCCGAATTCATGTTGTATCGGGTCATGTTATGTCGGGGTAGAGGTGTATAAGGTTGTGTGATGACAGAGAATATTTGTTTAACAATGTTTTGCTTATATTAATTCTGACGCCTGCTTGTATCTCAGATCCCTATAGTGTGAACAAGACTATGCCATCATTATGTTAATAAGGTCATGTTAAAAAATACGTGACTCCATAGGGGGGAGAAACCACTAAGGTAATAACTAGATTGTTGTTATCTGTATTATCGTAATGCCTTATTGTATTATTGACGCCTCTGTCATGACTAGTGCCCCATTATATGAGGCACTGTACAAACATAGAATGAAAAGACAGTCTCTGTCTGATTAGAGAATAGCCATTTCGCTCTTTGAGAACAGTCCATGGAATCATCACTATGGATAGGATACCATGCTGGTGAAACTACTGTACTGGTTTCATATATATTATACTAGATGTCAATAAAATATGAATGGAAATCTTCATGAGTCAGGAAATGTGAAGACTCCGTATTTGTTGCTGCAAACAAGTACCTGTAGAAAATTTGGGACTCAGAAACTGAGAACTGAATTAAATCCTATGTGCATTTTACGGAGACATTTGCCAGCTTGCTTTCAGTATATTTTTCTAAGGCAGTGTTTCCCAAACTTGGGATGACGCTTATTTAGGGAAAGTCCCTGGCAGGCTGGACCGGTTTGTTTACTTGCCGCTTCCACAGGTCCAGCCGATCGCGGCTCCCACTGGTGTCGGTTTGCTTCTGCAGGCCAATGGAGGCTGCTAGAAGGGGTGGCCTGTACGTCCCTCGGCCCGCGCCACTTCCTGCAGCTCCTTTTGCCCTGCAGCAACGAACTGCGGCCGGTGGAAGCCGCAATTGGCCGGACCTGTGGAAGTGGCAGGTAAACAAACTGGCCCAGGCCACCAGGGGCTTTCCCTAAACAAGCGGCATCCCAAGTTTGGGAAACACTGTTCTAAGGTCTGACATGGCCTAGAATATATACAGAACTCAGTTTGTAATATCTATCCAAAATACATTTGGTATTTGTATTTATGGACTGGAAGGGTAATAAGACTAGATGCAGGTTCTATCCAGACTATTCAACACATCTTTTTATCTGAATCCTGCTGTTAAATTCTCATGCTGTCCCAGCCACAGGTCTCCCTGTGGTCCGGTCTAAAAGCAGGCCTTGTCTACACTACAAAAGTTTTGCTCACATAGCTAGAGTGGCAGACCTTCCCAGTATAGATGCAATTTTCACTAGCATAAAAGTGCTTTTTCTTGGTATAGTTTACACTAGTTCCCCAAGAAACATAAACGATACTGTCAAAAGCACTTTTAGGCCAGCAGAAATGCATCTACACTAGGGCTTATACTTGCAAAGCTATATCGCTAAGGTGTGTGTTTTGTTGTGGGGGTTTTAGCTGACATAATTATGATGAAATAAGTTTCAAGCTTAGACTAGGCCTGTTTGCACCAGTTTAACTGAAGCTATGATATAAACTGATTTAATTAAACTGTTACAGCTTTGTTCATGGACACTCTGTTTAGATCAGGGGTTCTTAACCTTTTTTTGAATCACACCCCCTTTTTTTTTCTAAATTGGAATCCCCTACACCCTTTTATAAAATGGGACTTTTCAACGTAATCTAGATGGAACTGGGGCCATTAATACTCTGATTCCAATAAGGACTGGTTTAAATAAACATGATTATAGAAAACTTGGGAAGGTAATGGCTTTTTTGGTGGGGGAAGCAGGTGCAAACAAAGTCCTAAAAGTACAGAAACAACAAAAAAAAAATTTTTTTTTTTGAGGAGTGTGGGAAGGAGAAATAAGAACAAGACATGGGTTGCTATCACTTTTTAAAATGTTTACTTTTTGCTACAATAAAAGCATACTAGTTATTCCCATCTGCTAAGGCTGTGTATTCAAATGAATTGATGACCTTTGCACTCAATCTGAAGAGAGGAAATGAGTGAAGCAGACGTTAGGGGAGCTTAAGCCTCTTAAAATTTCTTCTAACTGAAAAGAAAGGTAGAGTAACTGTAAAGAATGTTTTATTGTTACTAAGATGAAAAATATAAGAACTAAAAAGAATTTTAAAAGTTGATTGCTGGTGATTGCCTGCACAAATTATGTGATAAAAATATTAACTCATTGCACTGTACTGCCTCTTAGTGCAAACCGAATGGTTAGTTATTGTGATCTGCTTGTTAAGAAAACATTCTTTGAAAAAAACCTCCTTGGTTATCTAGAAAATGCCTTGTTCAGTATGTTAGTTAAAGGAACACTGTTGGGTTAAAAACCATAGTTGTTACCTATTAAAACAGATTAAAATAAACCAAGTCCGTTAATGCAGTTTATTTCTTCCCCTACATGGAACTTGAACAATGGACACAAACTAAGTCAGTTTAACTTTTGTTTCTGGTTTTACATGGAATTTCATACACTAGTACAGTGCTGCAATGTGTAGGTTTCCCTGCTGACGCACTAAGGTTTCATTTAAGTATGTTGGTAGGCTTGGATACATCAAATAAGTTGATTTGTTTTGTGGAAAAAAGCTGCTGCGTGGAGACCATTCAATCTTGCTGGTATTCACTTTCAAGGCTCTTCATCCCTACCTATCATCCCTCATTTGCTGTTGATGCTCGCCTCTGATTGGCCAGGCATGTCAGTCTCCATTGCCTTCTTATTAAATTTTCGTTCTTTCTCCTGTGCTGCCCCTCACTTCTGGGAGAAGCTTCCTGTAAACATCCACAAAACTGTCTCGTTATTTACCTTCAAACAGTCTTTTTTGCTTTGATGCCTACAAAAAATTTGATAAGGCTAGGGTGCTAGTGTGCTGAGACCACTGCCTATCATGCTGACCAATATCATCTCATTGTTTCCTTGTACTCCCTTTTTTATCTGTATCCATTTATTGTCTCTTGCCTTATACTTACATTGTAAACTCCTTGGGGCAGGGACATTTGTTTTGTTTTATGCTTATACAGCACCTAGTAAAACGGGGCTCTGATAACAGATAACAACAACAACAACAACAACAATAGTTTTAACCAGCTCAGTTGAGTGATACAAACTGGCTACCAAACATATAATGGTGCATCACTGTAGTGACACAGTAATTAGTTTCAGGGATAAATCTTCAGAGTTAGTGTCTTTTTCATTTTAAATCCGTAACAGTCTCAGTTGAATATCATGGCATTTCATTTTTAATTTTTTGTAAAATGATAATCTTTAGAAACATGCCAAATTCTTGATTGTATCAAAAAATCTCATTTGTTCACGACTTTCTTTCTGTCTCAGGCTAAATATTTAGCTTCTTCCAGGCACACACTAATTTGATTGCCTAATTTTGTAATATATTAGTGTACTAGAGACTATTATGCTTGTAAACATTCCTTTTTGCATCATGTGGCAGGCTGGAAATCTTAGTAATACATGGTGAAATATGTAGTTATGATCTGAGAGCTTTTGCTGTAATAAAATGTTCACTCTGTAAGTGGAACAGAGATGAACTTCCAGGGTTAAAAAGAATATCTGAGTCCCATGTAAACCACTGCTGGGTCAATGTCAACATCTCTGCCATCCCAGTTTTCCTATGAAAATGTTGAATGCTGCCAATGTATGTTGCAAGAGATATGACCGATGTGACTTACAAAGTAAGAGGCAAAACTATAAAATGTTGTTGCCTATATAATATTGTTGTAGGAATCTGAGATAGAAAATTATTTTTCAGTCATCTTCTACCTCTCTCTGCCAATTAAGCAAAATTTAGTAAGCTTCAGATCATGCTGCAAGGCTTTTTTTGTTCCCAAGGACTTTTGAATAAACATTGTTTTGTATTTTCTTTCATTTGTTTGGATGTTATGAGTTAGTTGAGTGTTAAGGGTGGGACCCTGAACCATGTTTCTTTGTTACTGTACAGTGCCTACCTACTTTTTTCATAGGTGCTGAGAAGCTGTAAAGATGAGCCTGTGCTTAAGTTCCTCCACTGGGTCCCAGTCAACGTCCGATGCCATTTGAAGGCCTTGCTTCTAATTTTCAAAGCCCTGGCTACATCAGAGGCTGAATATTTATCTATGAAACACCATGACAGCTGTGCTTCTCTGGATCAATGCAAATTGCAAAGCCCAGGACTAAGCATATGAGAACTGGGGACAAAGCATTGTCTGTTATTGGGATCTGGATATGGAACAATCTTTAGAGGTGATCAGACAAATCCAGTGTCTGGCCGTCTTTAGGAAATATTGCAAAAACTTTCTTCTTGAAGAAAGCCTTTTCACCAAAGACTTTAAGGCCAAAAGAGATCATTGTGATAATTTCGTCTGACCTCTTGCACATCCTAGACCACAGAACCTCACCCATGCTCTCTTGTAATAGACCCATAATCTCTGGCTGAGTTACTGAAGTCCTCAAATCGTGATTTAAAGACTTCAAGTTACAGAGAATCTGTCATTTATTCTTGTTTAAACCAGCAAGTGACCTGGCCCCAGTGCTGCAGAGGAAGTGACACTCACAAGTTGAACACCCTTTTTATTCGCAAATGCCTTTCAATCAGCAATCCCTCTTCCCTCCCAACAAACTCCCTTTCTGGGATGAAAACTCTTCTTGGGACAGAAGTGCTAGAGACTCCATGAAGTACACCAGACACTTTGCTGTTGCTATTAATTTTACATGCATGAAGCTCAGATGCTACGTTGAGAGCATCAGTGTTAAGATAGATGCCATTTGTTATTTCCAATAGCTTTGTTCTGTCTACTTTAAAGCAATTGAATAATGTAGCTTCCAGTACTTTCCTGGAGTCTATTAGTGAACCTTCCAGATATCCAGCCTAAATTTTGTTTTCCTCACTTTTGTATCATTACACCAAGATAACTGGCCACTGACAGAAGTAGGATAATGGAGAAGATTCTATATGGTATTTCTTATCCACCCCTATTTTCACTTCTTAGGACCACCTTAAACAATTTCTCTCCATTCCTCCTCTTTCCTTAAAAACAATGTGGTCAACTTTTTTAGGTTGCTGACTAACTAAGAAAATGAAACTTTCTGATAGCCTTGATTTTTGGGGGGAGTCTGGAAGCAAGTGGATGACTTTACATCACAGGGATCCTCAGGTATAATGTACTGGGGGAATCAAAGAGGCTGTTTGAATATATAATCATTAAAACCTGAGGACCCTGGTTACAGCTGTAACAGAGTTGTGCCTCTTTTTAGTATGCAAGAAAGAGTCCTACGGCAGCTTATAGTCTAACAGACGTATTGGAGCATAACCCTTCACTTGTGCTCGAATGCGTCTGTTAGTCTGTGAGGTACCACAGGACTCTTTCTTGCTTTTTACAGATCCAGACTAACATCGCTACCCCTCTGATACTTGACCTCTTTTTAATTAAATTTTGCTTTGTCTGTTCCCTGATCCTTTGCTTGCCAACTCTAAAGTAGTTCTTATTGTGCCTTTTTGTGCTGCACTAAATACATCTCCATTATTTTCTGGTGGAATCCTAGAAACTACAGTTTAAAAAGCCTGTTTGGTCATCTAATCTAATCCCATGCCAGTAGAAAATTGTTACGTTCAGCATATATTTTTAATATTTTATTGTCTGGACTACTTCTGAAAGTTCTGAGCAATGTGGCTTCCACCATTGGCTGCTGTATATTTATGGTTAACCTCTGTTTCTCTCTGTTTATCTGTGATACAGAGTATTTGACATACTAGGATACTCTGCTGTCTAGTAGCTGCTTTATAGAAGGCCACACACTAAAACCTATGTAGTACTGATGTATGTAGTACTGGGGTACAATAGAGGAGTTGATATTATCACAGTTTTGATATTATGGTTTGTGATTCTCATGAAACTGTGTTCCAGTAAACTTGGGCTAGTTATGTCTTATCAAATTGACCAGCTTTCTGTGTGGGAATAACTTTTTGCCCTTATTTTTTGAAAAAATATTTGTCACAGGTTTTATAAGAATTTCATCTCGCTATGTATGCTGCTACTTATATCTTTGCCTGTCACACTTAAGGACCAATGGTTTATTTTATAACAAGTAAAAAAAAAAAAGATGTATCTGTGAAGGCAGGAAACACTTGTCATTCACACTCCATATCTTCGTTTCTGCTTCCTGTCAGTTAAACCACTAGCAGAGGAACAGATGTACTAAGAGATGACTCTACTCTAGTTTCCGTCACGGACAGAATTGTGTAACAAGCAGCCTCCTGAGGCAAATTTTATTAAAATCTGTTTGCTTTCCATTTGTCAGTCTATCCTTATATTTTTAGGTTAAAGATCAGAATTTGGCCAGTAGTTGGAGAAAGAGGAAAATATTTGAACTACTGCAGAATAACTGTAAAACAGTAGCTACAGGAGTTGTCAGTAAAGTAATATCAGAACTAAGGTATGATATTTATTTGCTCTACTGTATTAACACAGTAGTTCTTTTAAATCTAGACAGAAACATGTGATGAGCTAGCAAGTAAGCTGTTCCTAGAGGATCCTAAAATATATGCAAGGGGCTATTTCCATTTGAGGGTAACTTGAAATCTCATGATACTGTGAATTCTTGTCTATGTTAAAGAATTGCAGTGTTGCCAAATCTTCTGATTTTCATCTCCAGGTCCAGTGATATTTGATGAGGTGTTTTCTTAAATCCCCAGCTCTTATGTTCAGTTGCTTCTATGAGAATCTCAGCTTTAATATTTTTTTAAAAAGCTCTCACGGTAGTGGAGAAAAGTTGGAAAATCATAACATGAATACATCTTAAAAGGCTCAAAAACCAGCAGGCAAATAAAAAGCACTAAAACTTACTATTTATAAAAATACATGATTTTTAAGCAAATCTCATGATTTTGAGGGCCTAATTTATGATTTTTGAGTACTGCAGTTGGCTGGAATTGTTAATTTACATATATTTTTATTGCATGGTTTATCAAAGTTGTAGTTTGGACATTGAGTATAATCTCCACTTCTGTATATATTAACTATGAATTAATAAAACAAATTATTTTGTTTTTAATTGGAGTAGTCTCCTTATGCAAATTTACTTAAATTATTTGCATGGTAGGTTTTCATGCTAGAAGGGGTACTTCCAATGTTTTTTTTAAGTGATGTTCATTTGGAGCTATTTTATTCAAGACTCTGTTTTATCCTGTCTGAATATGTGAATTGTGGTTTAAGATGCTGTAAAATAGTCTGAAATTTCTTGAGGACAACCTCTCATGCTGTAGAAAAGATAATAATTAGCAGTTCAAATTAGGAAGACTGTGGATTCTGCATCCTCATAGTCAATTGAAACTATTTTAGATGAACCTGGATTAGCAGACCTGAAGGAGAGTTCTGTGTAAGATTGAAAGGTTGTCTCTCTCACCAACAAAAGTTGTCCTGTAAAAGAGATTACTTCACCTACCGTCTCTAATATCCTAGTATCAACACTGCTTCAATACTGCATACATGGATTAATCTGTCAGTTGATTTTGATAGTTTTTGCCCACGGTATAGACAATGTGAATCCCCTAAAGATCTTTTAGCAATTCAAAATGGCTAATCAACTATGTTATATGCTCCTTTTGCTTGGGTGATCAACAGATTATCTGTACCATCCATAAATTCTTATCAGAAAAGATGATATTGCCTTTGCCTTTACTGCCACCCACTTCACCCCAGAAAATTATTTTCAAAATTGTATTGTGGCTCTGATCTTATTAAACCACAGTCTGTTGGAAACTGAGGCTTTGAATATTCAGATCAAATCTTGAATCCAAAAGAGATGGAAAAGTGGTGTGTGTGTGTGTGTGTGTGTGTGTGTGAATTAGATTATAATTAAAAATATCCTCCAAGTTTTTTTACAGTTTGGACTGGGAAAGATGTTAAGGTTGCAATTCAACTTCCATTTTAAACTCCAGTTTTCACTTACCATCCCATTCTGACTGGGTATGAGCTGACTATCTTGCTGAGAGAGGCATGGGTGTGATAGATATAGTGGGACTGTTGACGTAGACACAGTATTCACTTCATCTCTGCTTTCTGTGGTAGTTTAAAGGCTCACCAACCATGGAGGAGAGGACTAGTAGTAGCCCTCTGGTGTTTCTCCTTGTCTCGCAATCTCTTGAGATCTCGGTGTTCATGACCACAACCCAGACAGGCAGATCTTGCCTCTCTCCATACAATAACTTCTATGTCTAAGGTTGTGTATGAATTTTTTTGAGCACATAATCCTAGCTCAACTAAGTGTGATCAGCTCCATTGAAGGTTTTGGAAAAATAATACCTGTATGGGTCGTATTGGCATGGGAAAACCCTAGTAAGAAAATTCCTTCCTGAAGTAGGAAGTAGATAAAGCGGTTCTCACGAGTTCCAAAAACATCCTTATAAGGACCTTGTACTGTATCTGTCACTCTAAGGGCTTCTCTGTTTGGAGGTGTTGGTGAGTTTATGCTTGATGGAGTCGAAACTGTGAGGCTGTGTAGACGAGCCCTCTGGTAGAATAGTGCTTCATCAAGACTTGGCCTTCATCCTCAAATTGTCTTCCATTGTTCAAAAGGTTGCACTTTCATTCCACTTCCCTGGCACTCTTCACCTGGAGGGATAGTTAAGGCGCATACACAGCGAATGTGCAAGGAGTTCTCTGAATTTACCTCAAAAAGACAAAAGCTTTCAGGAAGTCCATGGATTATACCAAAATTCTTCATTGCTAGGAGGCTAAAATTCTGTGTCATGGAAGCTTATAAATCCAAAGATTTCAACCTTTCTAAATCAGTTTCAAGCAAGCTTTGTCTCTGTCTCACTGGGAAAGAAGACTTGTTTCCTGTGAGTAGACTTGTAAACTAGCTACTTGGGCTGAAGTTCATACATTTCCCCAGACATCACAAAATGAGACATACAGACACTGCTTTCACTATATTTTACTGCTTATTCATATATCTTTTGAGTCTAATTTTTTTGCTTAGTTATGATAACTTTATTGGTCCCTGACACATTTCACTGTGGTGTGTTTCTTTTTTTTAGAACATTTAGAAAAATTGGCTATTTTAAACAAGAAGATAGTCTTAACCTTAATTGTGGTTGAACTAGTGTTCCTCCCGAGTACAGCTCTAGAAGCGCTCTCAAGTCTTATCTAGACTAGGATTTAAAGATATGTTAGATTGTGTTATCTAATTTAAACTATTAACTTCTTAAACTGTAGTCAAGTGTTAAACTGATTGGATTGAACTGGGTAATTTGATCTAACATCACACCTTAGTTTCTAGACAAGGAATAAAATTCTCAAAAGCACTGAAGTCCCATTTACAGAAATTCACAGACTTGGAGCATATGGGTATTAGTACACTGCAGCAGCACTGCTACGGCATTGCAACAGTGTCGCTGTAGCGCTGTAGTGTAGATCGTTGACTTAGTTGCATCTACAGTGGGAGTGAGGTCAACCTGAGTACAGGTTATGTACAGGGTATGAAATTTTTCACAGCCCTGAGTGATGTAGAAGGTTGAGCTTCAAGGGGAAGGGATAGCTCAGTGGCTTGAGCATTGACCTGCTAAATCCAGAGTTGTGTGTTCAACCCTTAAGGGGGCCATTTAGGGATCTGGGGTAAAAATCTGTCTGGGGACTGGTCTTGCTTTTAGCAGAGGTTGGACTAGATAACCTCCTGAGGTCCCTTCCAACCCTGAGATTCTATGATTCTAACTTTTAGCTGTAGATCAGGCCTAAGTTTCATTGACTTTCAAAGAGACTTTAGCCTGTTTTACACTTAAAAAGTTTTAATAGAATAGCTATTTTTATTTAAAATTGCACCCCATACCAACATAGCTATGCTGGTTAAAACCATAGTGTAGGTTCAGGTATACTGACATAAGATGCTTTATACCCAGATAGCTTATTTTGTTTCACCAAAATAAAATAATCTATACTTGCATAACTGTATTGAGACCAGGGGGTGTTGCCTCTTTAACTATACCAGCATAGTTAAAGTGACATAACTTTTAAGACAGGCATTAGCTGCCTAAGTCACTTTAGAAAATTGTACTTAAAGTTTAAATCTGCACAGCAGAGGGAAAAACACCTGTAGTGGGAACAGTGAACCCGACTATTCAAAGGAGAAGGATATGGTTTCTTTTAACCAAAAACATATCTCTTTCACTTAGGGATGCCTGAGAATGTTTTACTCCAATTAAAGTGTCCTATGATCTTGTCTAGGCCAGGGTTAGCAAACACATTAATAGCCCAGTAGTGTAGACAAAGTAGTGTACCTTTAACGTGTTTAATCTTGTCAGGTTCAACAAATAATAGCTAACAACTTCCAAATCCTAGTCTAGACAAGACCTAAATTCAAATTCAGTTATCTTAATTAAAAAGCAGTTTGATTTGAAAGAAAAAAGCAAGAAAAGGGAAGAAGATGGAAAAATAGTGTCTGATAGGGTTGTCAAAAGATTTTTTTTAAAATCGCAATTAATCACAAGATTTAAAAAAGTTGCAATTAATCACAGTTTTTTAATTGCACCGGTAAACAATAATAGAATACCAATTTACATTTTTTTAAACAGTAACAAAGGATAAAAAGTGAACAGTGCTCACTTTATATTATTATTTATTATAAATATTTGAACTATAAAAAAGATAAATAATATTTTTCAATTCACCTCATACAAGTACTGTAGTGCAGTCTCTTTATCATGAAAGTACAGCTTAAAAATGTCGATTTTTTTTTAACATAACTCAAAAACATAACAGTGTAAAACTTTAGGGCCTACAGGTTGAAGCACGAAGGGACATACGAACGTTTAGGATATGTGACATGTAAATACCTTGCAATGCCAGTTACAACAGTGCCATGCGAACACGTGTTCTTACTTTCAGGTGACATTGTAAATAAGAAGCCAACAGCAATATCATCCATAAATGTAAACAAACTTGTTTTTCTTAGCAGTTGGCTGAACAAAAAGTAGGACTGAGTGGACTTGTATGAGGTGAATTGAAAAATACTATTTCTTTATCTTTTTTACTGTGCAAATATTTGTAATAAAAATAATATACAAGTGAGCACTCTTCACTTTGTATTACTGTGTTGTAACTGAAAATCAATATATTTGAAAATGTAGAAAATAGATCCAGAAAATATTTAACAATAAATTTAGTTGGTGTTCTATTATTGTTTAACAGTGCAATTAAAACTGCGCATTAACACAACTAATATTTTTAGTCTATTACTTTGCTTTGCATCAATCGCATGTGATTAATTGCTACCCTAGTGTTGAAACAGGAATGATGAAGAGCAAGGTTCTTGAATCGACATTTTAATGAGGACTCTCTGTATCCTGGTCCTGGAATACGTGGTACAGGAAGCATTTATACATTGCCAGAGATAAGACACGGACTTATGTAAGATGCTTATGCTACAATTTTTTTTTTCTCAGTTTAGGATAAATTTGGCCTGTCTTGACTCAGAAAGCAATCTCTGTAACACCCTTGCAGTTAGCAAGACCCATTATTTTAATTTAAGTTCTTCTGATGCATGAGTGCCATTTATCTTTCTTAACCAGGGCACAGACCAGTATTTTTTTATTGTTTTCTAAATTCAGTTCCAGCTTCAAGTTCAGATTCCAATTAACAACTCTCAGCCCCGAACCACATCCCCTCCCCTCCACACCTTCACGCAACAAACGCTCTCGATCTCTTCGACGCCCGCACATTGCCTTTCTTCCCCCACACAGGAAGGACTCACACTCCACACCTCACCCTGACAATGCTGATCACTCACCCCCCCTTTTTACTCCTTCCCTCACTCCCTGACGACACTCGCAGGAGAACAACAAGCATCACAGTTCATCCATCCGCAGAAGTACCGTAATTCTTGTTCTCGCTTGCTGTTTGTTCTATAGACCAACCCCACAGGATGGTTAGGTAAAATAGCAAAACCTTTGTATACCCTTCATAAGCTGACTCTGTATTCAGGGATTGGCAATGTCTTTGGCTCCAGCGTCAGGGTAAACCGCTGGCGGGTTGGGCGTTTCTTTGGTTCGCTGTTTCACACCAATGGGGCATGTGGCTTCCTGCAGCTCCATTGCGGTGGGAACGGTGAACTGCAGCCCAGGGAGCTGGGGGCTACCATGGCTGCAAGCTCCAAGTAAACAAAGCGACAAATGTATTGTATTCATTCAGTATTCCATAAGAGTTTAAAAATCATAATTTTGGTGTAGACCCCATTTATAAGCCCGTCTGCTCTTGATTGCGTCATTTTTTTACCAAAATATTGCTTATGAACAGCTATAATATGGTACATAATTAGACAATTACACAAAATTATAACTGAAAATGTACAGATATAACACCTATCAATTGTCCACTTTCTTACTAAAATCATTTTCATAAAAAATACTCTTTAAATCACATAAGTATAGCTAATCAAGAAAGATGATAAGCTTTCTGTGTCTAATAATCAGGTCTTTGGATCAGTAATACTCAGTTTATAATTACAAATTAATGTAGGTCTTGATTTAGGAAGCACCTGAAATAGAGCACTGGGGCTGAGTGACTACCAAGAACAGATTATTCCTTCCGCCCCCCCCAAAGAACAACAGCCATCTCACAATTCTTTTTTTTTAAAAAGCAGATAGGTAACAATCTGATATAAGGGTGTGATAGGGGCAGAGAGATGTGGCAAAGTTGTTGCAAGGATCACAACCTGGAAAAAATAAAAAATTGAGCTGTTACTGAAGGGAAAACTTCCAAGCACTCTTACCAAATTCTCCAATATTATAGGCACGCTCACTTTTCAACCACTTAATCAACTGCATGGAGGAGAGGGGTTAGACCAGCAGTAGACACCACTTAGAGCAAAAAATTACTGATTCAGCATGTTTTTCTGTTTACTTTTTTTCTCTTTACGTTTCTTTATTACTTAGAATCTAAACTCTTTGAAATTACAGTATCGTCCCTTTTAGTAATAATGTTAATCCAATAAAACTAAGGCAGATCTTATTAAAGGGACAAGACATTTACATTGTATTGTACACCAACTACTAAAATAAAGAAAACAGCAGAACAAGTTGTTTGGCTACTTATCCTATATATCCATCACCCAATCATTCACAAGTTTGGAATAGATATTATGTTAACCATGACTAATGCTTGTGAAAGAATACTGCAGTACCTTAAAAGGGACCGTCCGGGTCAGGTGCATGAATGCTCTGAGCCTGCGCAACAACCATAGTAAGTCTCATTCTAGAGTCAAGCTTTATAGGATTTTCCCTATGTTAGTCATCAGGGAGTTGCTTCTTTCTGGCTGGTTGTTATCATAGCGGTGTGGTCATGTTGTCAGATGTTTGTTAGGTGCTTGGGTGGGATTCAGTTGCTTGACCCCGGGGTATATGGTTTGATTTCATTGCACTTCGGCAAATGGCTTTTTTCAGGCTGTAATCCCTAACATCATCAATTCATCATAAACCTAGGCACTAATTATAGTACTCTTCTAATCTATCATTTTTTTACTGTTTACTTTTGGGTGTGAGATCCTGTCTTTTTAAAACAATTAAAAGAGTGAATAAGTGAGAAATGAATTTACAGAGGTGGAGGTCTCTATTTGTAGTGATTACAAAGTGTCACTTAGAGAAGGGCACTTAGAGTCAATTAACCTTTAACAAGTTTTATACAAAGTATTTTTGTGAGCAGACTTCACACAGATACAGCTGGTGGCTTGCAGGTTAGAGGCTAAATCTGGGGAATCACATTTATTTCTAATATAAACCTTTAGTTATAAAGTATTAATTAACATTAAATCATTTCTAACAATAAATTATTTTTCATATAAACCATGTCTAATATAAACCTTCTTTAGTATCCCTACAATAAAAGGAGTTTTATGTATTGTGTTAAAAATATGCGTCATTAAACATCTTTACTGTACGCTAAATTAAAGTTAATGAATGTCTTCAGAAGTCATTGCTAAATATTTTCCCAGAATGAGGGCATTCATGAAGTCAGACTGAAATCTCCCACTCCCTTATCTACCAATGTTTCATATCAACCTTCATAGTTGCTGGTACGGTTCAGTACTGTGTGCCTCTCCCCATGTTACCTTTCATTCTTGTTTCTACAGGCTTTTGTAGATCAAGTATTTCTTCTCATGAAAGGTTATGAGCTTCTCCCATTGTTATTTTGAAGCAGTATAAATGTTTTGTGTATAATCCTGGTGAATTTCATATGGTATGTTGTTTGATCATCTTTTCCAAAGAGATGATTGGCTGAGCCTTTCATCTCTCTTCCCTTGCCCCTGTCCTAATTAAAAACCCTAGCAGGAATGGTATGGTGCTGGATCTTTAAAACCCTAAAACTATTTGGATTCCACAATACTATCTACCATTGTCCACTCATCTAGATAGGTCACCTTCCAAAAATATTTCAAAAGAATCTGACCCCAAATATTTAATTGGAGACTCATGATATCTGAAAATAGTTAGGCAAAATGGAGGCACAGAAGCATGTTAAGAACCTTGTTTACAGAATAGCAAATAGATATCCTACTACATCTGTTTCAAAACAGGGAAGGCAAATCCTTTCCTGCTTATTTTGAGGAGCTTCAACTGTTTGAATTCCTGTGGTAAAATAAGAGGACCAATGTATACCGAAGAATATTGAGTACTTCAGTCACAACCTCTATGAAAAAACTTAAGTGAGACTTGTTAGAGCAAATAAGGTTAAATGAATAAAGCTTCAGATACATCTGTGAAAAGACAGGAGTTTTAGCTGAGTAATAGTTTAGAAGAGGAAACTTATTATTCCCACCAAATTACTGAACAGTCCTATTAATATGTTCAAGTTAAAAATCAACTGTATCTCATTGTTAACTACAGTGTTAATTTAAAATTAAACACATGTTTAGGTGTTTTGCTGGATCAGGGCCAGAGTGCTCAGCTCATGGCAGGATCAAATCCCTGTTGAGCCAAAGCCACTTAATAAGGACACTGTGATAAGTGTTGAAGCTATCCTTTTTCATGGTTAAATTTGTGATATTTCTTAAAGCAAAAACAGCAAATACTTTCTAAAAGAAAAGTGATTTAGTTGGTCTGTGATTTGTCTGAATGGTTGAATTTAGTGAACTCAGCTTAAAGAAACAAATGAATAGAACTTTCCCCCTATGCATTTCATTTGTACTGTTTGAGTTGGCCCACTTGAATGATGATAAATGACAGGGGACCAAAGTGGGTGATGTAAAAGATATTACTTTGCCTTGTCTATCTAATATCCTAGGACCAACACAGCTACATGTAAATGGCAGGGTCATATTTATCGTATAGTGTCCATTTCACTGTCTATTTGCTGCTGGTAAAAGCACACTGTACAGATCTGATTTATAAGAAGTGTTTATACATTATATACATATCTTTCTCATTCTTTCATTTCCGAGGCATATTATGGACATATAAAATGGGACCTCTAATATACGAATGCACAGCATGCCTTGTCTTGTCCAAAAAGCCCAGCGTCACGGTTGAAGTTTCACATATGTGGTATGGCATCTGAGTGAGAAATTACCTGGCTTTATATTTTTTGTTTATTGGCTTGTTTTTAACATGTTGCTTAATATTTAATGGAAGTAAATATGTAAGACAGACTCTGGATGAAACAGAAGTAATGGAGTCCTCTCCAGAAAGGAAAGGTGGATTAAGAATTATCACAGGCAGGCAAGCAAGAGACAAGCCTAAGGCAGTCCCATGTATTTTAAGGCAGAGGACAGCCTTGAAACAGTTGTGGGCCAGAAATTCCATCTGTAATAACTGTGCCAGTCATGTGTTTAAAAAGATTTGGCTAGCTTTTTCTCTAACTTGGCAGCAGTGGAGTCAGAGGGAAGAAGTGGGGGTTGATTAGTTAAACTGTAGAACTGATTGTCTTAAATTCCAAATGCTGTATTTTAAGTTTCCGTGAAGGATATTTTCTGAGATGCTAAATATTAAAAATAGCAGGATAAAGGTGTTTGTATAAAATAATTCTTGTTTTGCAGTACGATAAGCCTTGTTGTTTCTTGCACTCTGAATAAATTCATTGTTATGGGCATTTCAGCATCTTTGTATATGACATACATTGCACTATATAGGAGGTTCATAAGATTAAAGTACAGGATTATAAAATTATTTGAAGTTATATTAACAATTGTCCATATCACTTTTTGGAGGTATTTGGGCATACTCTTTCAGCTGACAGGCAAGAGAAAAAATATCATCCTGAGGCCAGTTTTTAAAAAAGGACAAATTTGAGCATAAAACAGTTTGCTTTAGTGCTAAAAAGGGTTAAATATGAGGGCAGCAGGTACAGGCAGCTGTAGGTATGTGATATGTATGACTGTTTTGCAAGGTACTATAAATATTGGCTCCATGTAATCTGATACCAGGGTAGGACTGGCAAACTAATGAAGGAAAGTAGATAGCAATGTAAAAGAACTGGAATTTCAGGTCTAGCTAAGTAATAGCAGTCTGCTGCAGAGTAAGGTTGAGACTATTCATATTGCTCACAAATGACAGCAAATGAGAGGCAAACAAGAGGAATATTCCATAGGCTGCACTATTGTCATATCAGTCCCTAGGGTCTCAGCAAAGGTAAGATCATTTACATTTCTGAGACCTGCAGAGGTCTCTTGGGGAACTCTACGATGGATGAAAGTATGTCACAGGCCTACAAAATATCAAGATGTGAGTAGCGTGGTTGGGAGTCGGGGATGAGGTTGGTGAAAAGGACAGGGTTTTGTTATTGTGGGAATTATACAACTTTTGCTCAAAATAGTTTATACCTATTTTTTTGTGTAAGTGAAAACAAAAGCTTGAATGCATGATACTGTATTTACAGTGAATCTGCGTACATAATATTAATGTGAATGTACATTGCAGAATAAAATGCTTAACTCCTAAGAATAATTTATTTTGTTCAACAGCATGCTCTTGATAATCAGTTAGAATGCATCTGCAAAACAATAAAAGGAAAAAAGAAATTGAGATAGCAGGAAGAAAAGGCCATTAAGATACAAAACACTCAAGTAAGTTGTTTTTTTTTACAGGCCTGTCTTTCTTCATACATAGAATGGATGATTATTGAACTTGGAGGTATGGAACCTAGGCTTAGTTCCAGTTTTAAATATAACTATTCCCCCTTCTGTTAAGCTGTGGCTGTTCTAGAATTACCTAGGCCTGAGCAGAAAAGATTGCTGTGAATGAGAAACTTTTGATTTGACCACTGGAGGTAGATTTCTGTAGCTGCCTACAGGTGGTAAAATTTTGTTTTACGAGTTTGTGTGCCTGGTAACTTTATGGGGCAGTTGGCAGTTGTACCAGAATTTGGTGATGACTGGCTACCAATAACTTGTGAAGGTTTTTACCTGACCAGAATAACTAACACTGTCCTATCCCAGCTCCTGATTCTGATCTACGATTTACTCCCTTTTAAGTTTAAAATATAACACTCTATTCAGTAAGGATCACTGTTTTATGTATCTTGTTATTTTAGGAAACAAGATTTCCCCTTAACTCTATTTATCAGATGATACTTTTTACCAATGAGTTACTTATCGCAGGCTCCAGTTCTTCAAACCCCACTGGCATACCTTTTGCCGTTGAAGGCAGTATGACTTGACATGGCTCCAACCATCTGCCTGCATGTTGCTTCTTGCAGTATGAGGGCCTGATTTCTTAACAGCATATCAGTATTTAATCTTCCTAGTTAAAACATATGCCATTAGATACCAAAACTATTTGCAAGTGCCTTTATTGTATTAAATAAATGAGAATGTATTTACTCCTTTTGTATTCCAAAAAATTAAAGCATTTGGTTTACATTAATTCTTAAACTAGTTCTGAGATTTTAACAAATCACAATCAATAAATCAATTCTTGTGACTAGATTTTGTTTAGCCAGATTTTAAAAAGTCAACTAACTCTTAATATTAAGAGCTCTTGCAATGTACTGTCTTTATTTGTGTTATGCTGACAGTATGCACAACATTTTACTCAGTATGGTACGATACACAAGATAGTCTTTGTCTCAAAAGTTTACAATATGTAAAATAAGGTACACTGGATATTCTAGAGGAGGGAATAATTTAGTGGTATCTATTTTCCTCTCTTCATATAATTATTACTAAAGACTTGCCTACTCCTTCTACTGAGGCGAAGGATTTGAATGCAAAATCTTGTGGCCTGCTGAACTGGAATAGGTATTTTATCCCATGTAGTTGGAAAAATTGCCATTCCAGATCAGACTCCATCTGTCTTGCCTTGGCAGTAGGCAATACCAACTGTTTCTGAGGAAAATGCAAGAGTCCCCAAGTGGGCAATTATTGGGGAAGAGGAGAGGAATCCTGCCTGTCTGAGAAGCTTGTTTGACATTCATTTTCTGGTTTGGCTTGCGCCATAAAGCATGATGGTTTATATCCATTCCAAACTTGTTTTCTTTTTAAAATCATATCTACAGTCACCCAATGAAATTAATAGGCAGCAGGTTTAAAACAAACAAAAGGAAGTACTTCTTCACATAACGCATAGTCAGTCTGTGGAACTCGTTTCCAGGGGATGTTGTGAAGGCCAAAACTGTAACTTGGTTCAAAAAATAATTAGATAAGTTAGTGAAGGATAGGTCCCTCAACAGTTATTAGCTAAGTTGGTCAAGGATGCAACCCCATTGTTGTCCCTAAGTCTTTGGCTGCCAAATGCTGGGATTGGACAACAGGGGATGGATAATTTGATGATTGCCCTGTTCTGTTCATTTACTGGCATTGGCCACTGTTGGAAGACAGGATACTGGGCTAGATGGACCAATGATCTGACCCAGTATGGCTATTCTTAAGCTCCAGTTACCCATGTAGATGTCACTAATACTTTCCTAAGCTCTTGGTCTCTAATGTATCTGTGCCAATGAGTTCCCCAGTACCTTATAGGCTGAAGTATTATTTTTTTTGGTCCGTTTTAAATTTGTTGACTTTCAATTAAGTTCAGTGTCTGTCTGTCCTTGTATTATAAGAAGGGTAAATAGGAGTGCCGTATTTTCCTTCTCCGTGCCAGTTATATATAATAAAATGGAGGCAAGCTCCTGTGAAGCATAGTCTAAGAATAATGAAAATTCAGTGGTTATGAGGATGAGAGGAGAGACCAGGATAAACCCAGAGATATACTGAGAGGAACTGAGAGAACCAATCAGTGACCGCTGAAACAGAGAATCGTATGGAGAGGTCAGGAAAACTATTGGAGACAGCATAGTTGTGGGGTAAATTTTTAAAAGTGCCTAAGGCCTGATACACAGAATTGGTACCATTATAATTATGTTGGTTTAGTGTGATTTTTTTTGTTTTTTGTTAATGAAATAATTTTACTGGTATCACTTATTCCCTGCCCCATATGGAATAAGCACTTTTATATTGGCATAAATGTGTACACATTTGTGTGTGAGTATGGTTTAACTATATTGGTTTAATTAAAGTGGTGCAAATTTCATGGATGGAAAGGACTTAGGAGCTCAAGTCCCATTTTCAGAAGTGACTTGGACACATATGTCCCTAAGTCACTTCTGAACTTTTGAAAATTTGCCCCTTCTATTTCATACTTCTAACTCACAAATTTCAGACTAGGTCATCTGGCCCATAATTGCCATCTGAACAACTCTATCAAAAAGAACAGGAGTACTTGTGGCACCTTAGAGACTAACAGATTTATTTGAGCATAAGCTTTCGTGGGCTACAACCCACTTCATCAGATGCAGGTGAAAAAAACGTTTGTAGTGCTAATCAAGATTGCCCATTCCAGATAGTTGACAAGAAGGTGTAAGGATACTTAACATGTGTATATATATCTTCTTACTATATGTTTCATTCTATGCTTCTAATGAAGTGGGCTGTAGCCCACGAAAGCTTATGCTCAGATAAATGTGTTGGTCTCTGTGGTGCCACAAGTACTCTTGTTCTTTTTGTGGATACAGACTAACACAGCTTCTACTCTGAAACTCTGTCAAAGTACAGATAGAGTAAAGTACAGATCTGCAAAGTCAGATAACCATTTAACTTGTAAATCAACACTTCTGTGTTGCGTTGAGGTTACCTCAACCCCTTTACCCATCACCTCTCAGCCTTTTCAACAGATTGCAGCAAAAGGAAGTGAAGGAATTAAAGTCAGAAAAAGGTTATAACATAAATGAGGTTTAATTCCTTATTGTTAATACTCTGGAAGGGAATCCTGCCTAATATTAAATATTCAGATTAACAAAGACTGCCATTAATGGGAAGATATTCGTGGAAGGGTTGATTACCTGGTGCCAGCAGGAACTTTTTATGACCTGTGTCCATGCTTCCTGGAATCCTTGAGAGTATGTAGTTGTTAGCTGAATGTTATGCCTAGGGATTCAGTCCATTTTTTTTTATCGAGTTTTAAATAAAATGTTACTTTTTTGATAAAACAGAATAACCTGACCGATTTCTGTCCTTCTCTCTGCACTAAAGTGAGCCTGTAGACCCTGGCAACGCAGCCTGGTTTCAAACCAGGTTGTGGAACAGATACTATTGATGTCAGTGGTGTTCAAGCTTCTTTAGTTATGGACAAAGAAAAGGCCACTCAGGTTACAGCTGTCAGATCTGCTGCTGTTGTAACTATTTATCCTGAAGTAACTAAGACATCTTGTGAGGGTGAGCCTAGTGTCTCAAGTTGGCTCCCCTTTTCCTCCCTGGTAGACACTGAGAATAGCTGAGGGCAATTGCTTGTTCTTCTTGCATGTGAGTTTCTACAGTCTTCCATATTGTTAGCACCTGCTCGATGTGTACAGTGCCTAAAGACACTTGAAGTGATCATAAGGCATTTTGGTTGCTTTGTCTCTCAGCTCAGCGTTTCCTTTTCATCACACTCTGATATTACATTCTCACTACTTTTTCTGACTGAGATATAGTTCTGAATACAGTGAACTGGGTCTGGCTCAATCCTGGTAAGACAGAAGTGATGCCTATTGGCAGAAGGAAACATTGAAAAGGCCTGGAGAGTGGTGTCATTACCGTCTGTGCATTTGCCTGACTTCAGGATGGTTGTGGCCTCTTGTTTCCTAAATCCCAGGTGACAATACCCTATAGTGTCTTTCCCCTCTGCTCACTCCAAGGAGAGGGTAAAGGCTGGGCAAGTGGCTATTGACTTTCAACAGTTATCCACAACTTTGTCACCTCCAGACTAGATACAAATAATTTACTCTACTTAAGACTACCTTTGAAAACCACTTGGAAACTTTAGGTAATACATAATGCAGCTTTCCATGTTCCAAGTGGATTGAACCATCTTTAGCACATAACACCTGAGCAGAGAGGTTATGCTGCCTGTCAGTGGGGTGGGATTTCATGGGAGGAAGTTAGAGGGCCTAGTAGGACTCTAGCAAAGGTGTTGAGTCCCAGGTTGCTCAAGTCTTCCTGCAAAGTCTCCAGTGAAAATATATTTCTATATTTAAGTTGGCTAAGCAAATCTTCTGAAAGGCTCATCAAGGAGTTTGAGTTATTGAGACACAGCAGAAGAAACAGAAGAGGATTTCCAGGGAGACTGAGAGAGTGTTTATTCATGTATAGTTCAATTTTAGATAAGAATTAGTAAGTGGTTATTCATTTTTCATTAGTTTATTGTATATAAACTTCTGTTTTTACGTGCTACCCTGGTAAATTAGCCTGTAGTTTTGAATGTTAGAAATAAGTTTATTGATATCCTGTTTTTTTCCCTTTTCTTGGGACTAACTGCATGCAGTTGGGCTTATAAAGTGGGAACTGTTGTGTGTGTTAATACAATTTTCATGCATTGTTAAAGTTGTAACTGATTCATATACATCCTTGGGCTTTAGGAACCGCCTCTTTTCCACCCAGTATCGCAAAAGAAGCAAGAGTGAAACATTTTTCCATGAACAGTAATGACAGGTCACAAAGTACTCAATGTTTATAACAGCAAAGAGGCAAAAGACCATTGAAATAAACACAAAAGCCTTGTCTACACTACAAACTTATGTGGACCTAAGCTACACTTACATACAACTGCCGCAGTTAATTCATTGCTCGTGCATGTGTATGCTTGGCTCCTTGTGTCGGCAGTGTGCATACTACCAGGAGTGCTTAGAATCATAGAATCTCAGGGTTGGAAGGGACCTCAGTAGGTCATCTAGTCCAACCCCCTGCTAAGATCAGGACCAATTCCCAACTAAATCATCCATCAGCTTGTATTGATGCAGAGCACAGTACACTGTAAGTAGTATCCCACTGTGCAATTCATCACTATCCATCACAGTGTCTCTTGGAAAGATTTTGCAGTACCTGATGGGGCTGATGTGAGTCGCACAGGAGTGACTGGGCACATGGGGTCAACTTCCCATGATGCAGTGTTTTCCATCTTGTAATTTCGTCTGCATCTAATAATGTTCATGTCGTCTTTTCAAAATCCTACAAACCCATGTGGCCCCCCTCACTGTCCACCATCTCTGACAGAAGCATGGAACCTGCACAGCTCTGCATTAATTGTTTGTTTTCAGAACTGCTCAGCACCAGCCAGCATATGTTGTGAACTAATAAAGATGAATTATGTTCAAAAAATAGAATTTTATTCTATGACATGAACCAGGCAATTCATAAAAAACATGGAAAACTTAATCAAACTTAATAAATTAAGCTAACAGAACTTATGAAAGAGAAAGAACAGTCATTCATTTCAGGTTACACATACATCAAGCGTGACTTTCATAGGTCAGTGTATGTGAAGCTGTGTTTGTCTTTAATGTTCTCTGGGGTGGAGTGGTAAGGGCAGTACGCTGACCCCTGATGCCACAGGAAATGTTTGGGGGTAGGGGGGCGACTATAGGGAGGTCCTGATATTGAGTTTTCAATGGACTCTAGGGGGAAGTGAGCATGGGATTGTTGAACCTACAGGTCCCCCAGGGTCTGCATCAAGGGGTTTGCTGCCTGAGAATTGCAAACATTTCCTACAGTACGTCCCTCTCCTCCTTTTCCTGCACCTTTCTCCTCTCCACTCTATCTTTCTCCAGTGTCTACAGTGGTGACCCTCTGGGCCCTGTGCTCATTCTCTGATGCAGCACTGGCTTGCAGAATCTCCTGGAACATGTTATCCTGAGTCCTCTTCTTTCTACTCCGTATTTGGCTCAGGCATTCCACATGTGTAGAGGGGGAAACCCTGTAGGCTGCAATGGCAACAGCTGCAGATATAACACACAGAGGTACCATTGTCAGTGTATTTGCGATGGAAATCGAAACTGAAGATGATGAGTGAATTTACTCCCTTTGCTCCACACAAGTTATAAGTACTACATTCTTTCTTTTTGCTTGGGATTGATTGAGTATGGCACCAGTCACAGCACCAGCTATGGTGAGTGTAGCCCTCCCAGGGTTGAGGAAATGAGGAAGAAGTAGCTCAGTTTCATGTTTCTAGTTGTAGAACTGAATACCGGCACCGTTTTCTACAGGCAGTGGCGGGTTTAGCTGATATTTCACTCCTGAGGGTAACGGAGGCATAGAGAACACAACTTGTTGTGGTATCCCAGTGCCGCCCCAGGTCTGTACACTGCTAGCCTCTGTACTGCAGTCGAGCCTGCTGAAGTTATAGCTGAATGGCCTGGGAAAGTGTCCTACTATGACAGAAGAAATAAGGCAGCCCTCCCCAGAAACTTTCAGCAGAGGATTGCAGACTACCTCCTTGAAAGTTTTATCGAGATCTCTGTGAAGGATTAACAGGACATCCTGGTACACATACATAAAATGATTCCCATGGCTTCCACTGTCTAACCCTGGAGGAGACTGAAAAGCAGATGGCAACTCTCTCTCTCGGTTGTTCTACTAGAGTGGTTCTTAAACTTTTGTACTGGTGACCCCTTTCACATAGCAAGCTTCTGAGTGCAAACCCCCCCTTTATAAATTAAAATCACTTTTTTATATATTTAACACCATTATAAAGCTGGAGGCAAAGTGGGATTTGGGTTGGAGGCTGGTAGCTCCTGACCCCCATGTAATAACCTCGTGACCCCCTGAGGGGTCCCGACCCCCAGTTTGAAAACCCCTGTTCTACTACCTCTACTAGCACAAGTCAAGATGAGTAAATCAACATATGTATCCTGCTACTTTGGGGTGCCATCCCTGTAATTTCAAAATAAACTGCATACTTACTGGAGGTTCCTTCCCTTCCATTGGGCTCTCCTATGCTCAACTTGCAGTACTGGCTGAACTGAGATGGAGTCAAAAACAGATCTTGGCTTGTTGCACAGCTGGATCCCATGGTTGCCTGTTTCCCATATCCTCCTCACTGATTACCATAGGGTCCTGTGACTTGATCTCCTTGGTAGTATCCATGATGCTATTAGCAGTGGTGATAGGGTCTACACTGAGGATGACACACAGCTCTTTGTAAAAGTGGCAGATCTGTGACTGTAGATCAATTGTTGGCCTCCTTTGCATTCTTGTGCTTCCTGCAGCTCCTTTGCTTTCATGTGGCACTGCTGCTGGTCCCTGTCATAGCACTTCTGCATCGCCCAAGTAACCTGCTTGTAGAGATGTCCATGTTTCTACGTCTGGTTCAGAGCTGAGCCTGTGCAGCATCTTCTCCCCACAGGCCCAGGAGATCCAATATCTCCTGTGTGCTCTAGGCAGGAGTGCGTCTGGAGAGCGTAGTTGGCATGGTTAGCTGAGTAGCTGCACTCAAAAATGGACTGGAGAGCTGCTAGGTGTGCTCACCAAGCTGGGCAATCAGGAAAAGCAATTTAAAAAATTTGCAGGGCTTTAAAGGGGAGGAGGGCTTCTAGTCTATGTGACCTGGGCAGCAGAGTTCACAGTGGTGACAGAGAGCTCAGTGTAGGTTGTTGTGGCACAGCTTCTGGAGGCCAGTAATGGTCGATCTAGGCTATGCAGTGTCTACACTCACTGTCGACCGAACTACATTGACCATGACTCTAGGCCACTTGGGGAGGTGGTGTTATTAAGTTGCCACAGTGAGGCACTTATATCGGCAGGAGCCAAATTTAGGTGAGACACAAGCACAGTTATGTCGATGTAAGCTGCCTTGCGTTGACCTAACTTTATAGCGAGGACCAGGCTAAAGTTTCATGGACTTCAGTGGATTTCGGATTAGGCGCATAGTGTTTTGGTTATGTGACCGTGGGCTTGGCTGCACTGGAGAGTTGCAGCGCTGGTGGTGGCTTTACAGTGCTGCAACTCACTCACCATCCAAACTTGCAAGGCACATACAGCGCCTTATCTCCCTGGCTACAGCACTGGTTGTACTCCACCTCGGCCTGGGGAATAACGACTATAACACTGCTGATGCAGTGCTGCTTCGCCAGTGTGGCCACCAAAAGCGCTGTTATTGGCCTCCAGAGGTATTCGGAGATATCCCAGAATGCCTGTTCAGCCACTCTGCTCATCAGTTCGAACTCTACTGCCCTGTCCTCAGGTGACCGACCGTCAGACCTGCCCTTTAAATGCTCTGGGAATTTAAAAAATCCTCTTCCTGTTTGCTCAGCCAGGTGTGGAGTGCAATTAGTGACTCTTTCCAGGTGACCATGCCTCTGCGTGGCAAACAAGCCCCAGCATGGAGCCATGGCAAGTTGTTGGACCTCATCAGTGTTTGAGGGGAGGAAGCTGTGCAGTCCCAGCTGCGCTCCAGCCGTAGGAATTACGATACCTTTGGGCAGGTATCAAAGGCTATGCTGGAAAGGGGCCATGACCGGGACGTGCTGCAGTGAAGGAGCTGCGGAGTGCCTACTGCAAAGCCCGCGAGGGAAACCACCACTCTGGTGCTGCCCCCACGACCTGTCGTTTTTACAAAGAGCTGGACACGATACTTGGGGGTGACCCCACCTCCACTCCGAGGACCACCATGGACACTTCAGAGTGGGCGAGGGGAGGAGGAGGAGGAACGCAAGAGTGAGGGTACTGGGGTGGGGGAGACAGCCCGGAGTCCCAGGAGGCATGCAGCCAGGAGCTCTTCTCAAGCCAGGAGGAAGGTAGCCAGTCGCAGCAGCCAGTACTTGGTGGAGGACAAACAGAGGAGCGGGTTCCCGGTAAGCAGCTTTTATTTTCAGGATGGAAATTTTTTGGGAGAGGAGGGAGGGTTAGGGCTGCATGCATGCATGCCTAGATGCGGAGCAGCACATTGATGTGGTCTATCACGTCGCAGTAATCGGCCTCGGTAATCTCTTCAAAAGTTTCAGCCAGAGCGTGGGCAATGCGCTTGCACAAGTTTATTGGGAGAGCCACTGTGGTCCTTGTCCCAGTCAGGCTAACGTAGCGCGCCACTGTGCTGCGAGGGGTGGAGGGTACCATTGCAAGACACAGGCAAGCTGCATAGGGGCCAGGGTAGAATCCGCATTGCAGTAGAAGACCTTCCCGTGCTTTCCAGGTGACCCGCAGCAGTGAGATATCTTCCAGGATAACCTCCTGTGGAAAATGTTGGGATAGTGTTCAGTGTAGGTGCCCCCTGCGGCTGTTTGTTTTCCCCAACACACAGAGACCCCCGTACAGCCCTGAACCAGTCCCCCTTACTCACCATTTCTGGGCTCCCGTGCACTCTCTTCGGTATGGGAAAGTTACACTATTATGAAGACTGTTACTGTGGGGGAATAACTCTGTCTGGTATAAACAATGCTACCTCTGTTAAGGGTTGCATTTTGGCTTTACAGATGCAACCTTGAGATCTCGGCTGTCTGTATTATCACTGGCTGAGAGACTACAAAACCTCCAGAAGAAGCCGCAAAAAAGCAAAGAAGACATGCTGCAAAAAGTTATGCAGCAATCTCTCGCAGAGAATCAAAAAGCGCAGGACCGGAGGGAAAGGGAAAGCAGGATCCGCCAGAAAAACGCGGCGCCAAGGAAGAAAAGCACGAAGCAGTTGATAAGGATCCTGGAGCGCTAAGCGGACTCTATCCAGGTGCTCATAATCATGCAGGTGGAGTGCTACCGCGCCTGCCTCCCCCGCAGCGCCGCCCTTGTCCCAGAGCTCTTTCCCTTCTGCCCCCATGTCAGCTCAAAACCCCCTTCCCCAGCATCCAGGTTCTTACCACCACCAGCTGCCTCCAACACCTGTATGTTCACCAACTAGCCCTGAGAACTACGACCCTTACCCTCTGCACTCAACCCCCCTCACCATGCAGTATAGCCATCCTGAAGTGCAGCAGTCATTGCACAGCACTCCAGACAGGACATATTCAAGCCTGTGACTGTACAGTTCCCCACCCCATCCCCTTGCCCTTTTAGCTTCCCAAAAAGTTGTGTGTCTGTCAATAAAGTAATTTTCTTTTCAATAAATGAATTCTTATCTTTTGAAAAGAGTCTTTATTATTGCAGAAAGTCAAAGATACCTTAGCCCAGGAAAAAAACAGGCACTCCAAATCAGCTTAGGAAACGCAGATTCCTACTAACATTGTAACCACTGCACTTCACTCACGTGCAAGGCACCAAACATTACTATTGGTTTTAAGCCTCAAATTCCTCCCTCGAGGCATCCCTAATCCTTGCAGCTCTGTGCTGAGCCTCTCTAGTAGCCCTGCTCTCTGGCTGTGCAAATTCAGCCTCCAGGCATTGAACCTCAGAGGTCCATGCCTGACTGAATCTTTCACTCTTCCCTTCACAAATATTGTGGAGGGTACAGCACGCGGATATAACCACGGGGATGCTGCTTTCCCCAAAGTCCAGCTTCCCATACAGAGATCGCCAGTGCCCCTTTAAACGGCCAAAAGCACACTCCACAGTCATTCGGCACCGGCTCAGCCTGTAGTTGAACCGTTCCTTGCTGCTGTCAAGGCTCCCTGTGTACGGTATCATGAGCCACGGCATTAACAGGTAAGCGGGGCCTCCAAGTATCCCAATGGGCATTTCGACGTCCCCTACTGTGATCTTCCGGTCTGGGGAAAAAAGTCCTGGCCTGCATCTTCCTGAACAGGTCAGTATTCCGAAAGATGCATGCATCATGTACCTTTCCGGGCCAGCCTGTGTTAATGTCAATGAAATGCCCACGGTGATCCACAAGCGCCTGGAGAACCATAGGGAAATACCCCTTCCGATTAACGTACTCGGATGCTAGGTGGGATGGTGCTAGAATAGGAATATGCGTCCCATCTATCGCCCCTCCACATGTTAGGGAAACCCATTTGTGCAAAGCCATCCAGAACGTCCTCCACGTTCCCCAGAGTCACGGTTCTTCTTAGCAGGATGCGATTAATGGCCCTGCAAACTTGCATCAACACGATTCCAATGGTCGACTTTCTCACTCCAAACTGGTTCCTGGCCGATTGGTAGCTGTCTGGAGTTGCCACCTTCCAGACTGCAAGAGCCACCCACTTCTCCACCAGCAGGGCAGCTCTCAATCTTGTGTCCTTGCGCCACAGAGTGGGGGCGAGCTCCTCACACAGTCCCATAAAAGTGGCTTTTCTCATCCAAAAGTTCTGCAGCCACTGCATGTCATCTCAGACTTCCATGACGATGTGATCCCACCAGTCAGTGCTTGTTTCCCGAGCCCAAAAGCGGCGTTCCACGGTGCTGAGCATGTCTGTGAATGCCACAAGCAATTTCGTGTCATACGCATTATGCGACTCGCTATCATCATCGGACTCCTCATTGTCACTTTGGATCTTAAGGAATAGCTCAACGGCCAAACGTGATGTGTGGCGAGACTTATCAGCATATTCCTCAGCAGTTTGGGCTCCATTTCCCGCAGACCAAAACGGAACACAGAATCGCACTGTACAGAAACCGTTGAAAGATGCAAGATGATGCCAAACATTGAGGGAAACGCAGGGATTGCTGAGATGTGAAGCGATGCATCACAGGGCGTTGGGACAGGAAGCAGAATGACCCACACCATCCGCCCCCTTCCGACAACCCACGGCGCCAGAATGGGAAGAGGTGCTCTGTGGGATAGCTGCCCATAATGCACCACTCCCAACACTGCTGCAAATGTGGCCACATTGCTGCAAATGTGGCCACACTGCAGCGCTTGTAGCTGTCAGTGTGGCCATACTGTAGCGCTTTCCCTACACAGCTGTACGAAGACAGCTTTAATTCCCAGCACTGCACACCTGCAAGTGTAGCCAAACCCTGTTTCTTCTAAGGGCTTGGCTACATTAGAAATTTCAAAGCGCTGTCCCGGCAGCGCTGCAGCGGCAGCACTTTGAAGTGTGAGTGTAGTCAGAGCCGCAGCGCTGGGAGAGAGCTCTCCCAGCGCTGCTTGTAAACCACATCCCTTACGGGTGTAGAGTGCAGCCGCTGCTGCCCTGATTACACTGACACTTTACAGCGCTGTATCTTGCAGCGCTCAGGGGGGTGTTTTTTCACACCCCTGAGCGTGAAAGTTGCAGCGCTGTAAAGTGCCAATGTAGCCAAGCCCTTAGACAGGGTTTCCCAAGCTTGGTTCATGGCTTGTTCAGGGTAAGTCCCTGGTGGGCCGCGAGATGCTTTGTGTACCTGAGCGTCCGCAGGTCTGGCCACTCGCACTTCCCAGTGGCCGCTTCCTGCAGCTCCCGTTGGCCAGGAACAGCGAACCGCGGCCACTGGGAGGTGCGAGCGGCCAGACCTGCGGACGCTCAGGTACACAAAGCATCTTGCAGCCCACCAGGGGCTTACCCTGAACAAGCCGCGAACCAAGTTTAGGAACCCCTGCTCTAATATGAACAAAAACAAATCAGTTTGTTTGATATCTACATTCTATTTCTCATTTTATAACAATCTGTCATAAAACTATGTACCATTGTAGTCTGATGTAATATCTAAAAACCTATTTCAAACGTATATTAAAGCTTGGTTCCTATATGTGTAACTTCATGTCCCACAAATGTGAGTGGGTCTCTGATCAGTTGTAACAGTCCACCTCCATTAATCCCTTTGGAGCATCAGGGCCTAATTTGATAAACATCTTATTACTGTTGCAGCCATTAATCTATAATTCATATCAAATGCATAACAATGTAGACTGTGACATTATATAATGTCTAGTTATATAATCCAGCTGTCGATGTACATGTTTACCAAATGTCCCTGTGTAGAGCTCCGTTGGGGTTGAGGAAAATCAAGATTATTTTCAACTTCTTTCCAAATTATAGATACAGGTCCATATTCTGGATTGATGCTGGAAAAAGTTCTATTTAAACATTTCTGAGAGATAGAAGCATAATTATACATCTGCAAAGATGTTTCTGTCTTTTACTCTTCTTATGCCATCTTGACAGAGGCTGCACAGATTCTATTTCAAACTTAATTTCTTTATTAAGCACTTTCAGGCTTGAGAAACTCAGGGTCAGTTTTTACTTTTAAGATTAAACTCTCAACTTCCTAAAAAAAGTTGTGTAGTGGAAACACTGGTATAACATTTTAAATGGTGTCATATTACAAAATGTAATTTTGCCCCAGCTACTTTATTTCATTAGTTCAAGTGTAGTTTGCTGCTACAGCATATGCTTTTGGGTACTGGGTCTACGCTGTTTGGCTGTGTAATATGAAATCTCCCACAAAAAATGTGTTTATAGCTAATGAAAAATTTGGGGAGTAAAGCTATTTGTTTTTAAAACTATTTTTTTCTTTTTAAAAATATGCAGCATATTTATGTTCAGTCTCTTTAGAAACATATATTTCTTTGTTTGTTCTTGAGAGTGTTGATGAGGTTGAGGCTCTGGAAGACAGATGCCCATAGTAGGGAGAGAAAGTCCTTTCCTAGGTACAAGCACCTGATCCTTCCAAGTAAGAAAAAGAATAAATATGATTCTTTAATGTGTATGTAATGTTGATGTATCCATGTTCTACATATATATATATATTTTTTTTAGAGCACTCTGCTTTATGCCTTACCACAATCTTTGTGAAGCCTAAATACAGGTAACCATTTGTGATTTAATAAAGATTTTAAAAACTAAAAGATAAACTCTGATAAATGTATTTTTAATGATCAAGTAAAAACTAAGGTAAAAGTTGAAACTTATAAGAACCTAGTTATCCATCAATAGTCACAGGTAATTGCTCTTCATGTTATGGGAAATTATGCTCTAGCATCAATAGAAGAATAAATCTCCTGTGCTAGCTTTCTAAGGAATGTGTCTAGTGCAGCGGTTCTCAAACTTATTTGATCAGGCCGCCTTTATTTGTATGTGTCTGTAGTCATTTATGTGCTCTCCTCTCTCCCCCAAATACATATACCTCTATGCACCTCTGAAGGCAGAGTGGAGAGAAGTGACTGCTGACTAGGCACCCAGCTCTGAAGGCAGTGCCATGCCAGCAGCAGCACAGAAGTAAGTGGGGCAATGTGAGAAGTTATATTTGTCATCACTTTTCGCAGTAGACTTAGTGCCCCATTGCCCCCCTTACTTCTGCGCTGCTGCTGCCACCCTGGGGCTGACAGCCAGAACCCTGCCACCCCGGAGCTAACAGCCAGAGTCCTGCTGTCTCCAAGTGAGAGATGGGGGAAGGAATGCCAAGGCGCAGGTGGCGGGGCTCCAACCGTCCCCTTTTCCCCCACCTCCTATGTGTGCACAGCGCTTCTGCATGAGCCCCAGCCATCTGGGACTAATGGTCAGAGCTCTTAAAAACAAACAGACAAACAAAAAAACTACACACACACAGCTTGCGCCTCCCTTGTCACATTCCCGATTCTCCCTTGTGAGGCCCACCCCATAGTTTGAGAACTGCTGGCCTAGTGGATAAGCAGGGAACCTGGAATCAGGTTATACTCCTGGCTCTACCTCCAGTTCTCTTTGTGACCTTGAGTGACTTACTTAACAACTCTGCCCTTCCATTTCCTCATTTGTAAAAATGGAGACAGTAGTATTTGCCGTACAGTACTGTGCAGCTTTAAATGTTTGCAGAATGCTTTATCATTGGATGAAAGGAAGTTTCAGAAGTGCAAAGTATTGTTAAAGTACTGAAGTATCTTTAGCACTCCACAGGGCAGGATGTGTCTGAGTTTATTAATTTACCCTAATTTAGAACTGCTGCTGCTAATATATCTACTTTTTTTCATTGATAGAAAAATTCAAATCTGTAGGCCTTGCTCACTAACTCATAGTGTCTGGACTGTGATGCTTGGAAATTGGTATTGCTGTTCCTTGGTTAGAGAAAGTGCAAACAAAATATTTCATCTTAATGAAAAAGTATTAATTTATCTATTGGGGAAGGTTTAAACTACTGTATGTGCTCATTCATCAGCCCGTTCATTTATAAGCCAACCCCCCATAATGGTTAGGTAAGAGTAGCAAAAACTGCATGACCCTTTCATAAGCCGACCCTATATTTCAGGAGTTGGCAAACTTTGGCTCCTGGCCCGTCAGAGTAAGCTGCTGGCGAGTCGGGACGTTTTGTTTACTTGGAGCATCCGCAGGCACAGAGCCCCTCAGCTCCCAGTGTCCGTGGTTTGCCGTTCCTGCAGCTGCCATTGGCTGGGAACGGCAAACCACGGACACTGGGAGCTGAGGGGCTCTGTGTCTGCAGACGCTCTAAATAAACAAAATGTCTCGATCCACCAGCAGCTTACCCTGACGGGCCAGGAACCAAAGTTTGCCAACTCCTGCTATATTTTAAAAGCTAGCATCACAAGAAACACCCAAAAGTTTTGCTAGAATTATTTTAATGTAATCTAACAAAAAACTGTTGTTGTTATAATAATAACTGAATAATTATGTATTCACCTTCAAAATTACAGTCAATATTTAAAATCAGTAAATGGATATTTAAAACAAGGAACTTTTGAAGGATTTTAAGACTTTTTAAAGTCTCATATTGTTCTAAGTTTGAATCAGTCTCTGATTCGCCAAATGGTTTATTAAACTCTGCTTCAGTCAGAGCTGAACCAGCATTGTCATCGTAGATGTCGGCAGTGTCGTCTTCAGAGTCAGATTCCTTCTCATCATCAGCCTCTGTTGTGTCATCATCAAATATGGCATCTTCTGGCCTGTCAAGTGCATTGCTGATACAGCATTTCCTAAATGATTTTTCTACCATTTCCGAGGGAATGGACACCCACACGTCATTGATCCACTAGGCGACCAGATTGATTTAGGGCTTCATAAGATACCCGCCTTTTGTCAACTTCGCCATGCCTGAGCACATCCATTCAAACCACATTTTGTGTATCCTGTCTTTAAAGGGTTTGTTCAGGCAGACAGTAAGCGGTTGTAGAACTGAAGTTAAGACTCCAGGTATTACAGCTGAAATAGTCCTGTGTGCCCTGAGCATGTCCCAAACGAGCATAGCAGGTTTCTTGAAAAGTGCTCCTGGTCTCTTATTCCACGCTTTTTCCAGCCATTCAGTAGTCCCGCTTTCATCTATCCATCCCTTTTCGTGTGTACGTACGATGACACTAGCAGGAAATTTCATGTTTCTAGGCAAGGTTTTTCTTTTAAAAATAACAGGAGGGAGTTTTGATCCATTTGCCATACATGATAAAACCACCGTAAAATGGATTTTTTCATGGCCAGTGGTTTTAATTAAAACTTTTTTCACCAACACCAGTTATTGTTGTGTTGTTCGGGAGATCGAATATCATTGGTGTTTCATCCATATTTCCTATTTGTGACAGTTCAAATGCATATTCCTTTCGATATTTTATAATAAACCTTTGGAAAGATTCAATTTTTTTCTTCTAGATCTCTAGACAGCTTTTGCGCTATCTTTGTTCACTGACGAAGACAGAGACCATGACAGTTCATGAAGCGAGTACCCCAGCCCCGTGATGTGACAAACATTGACAGCTTTACTGACTTGTGTTTGTCGTCTTCCGACATTTGCAGAGCATGCAGATGAATTCCAGTTCTAGTGGCAATGTACCCGTTTTGTCGACATTCAGCAACCCAATTATTGAGACCTTTCTCTAGCTCAGGAAATGAAGCGCACCTCGGACATTTTTTCTTGCTTCTTGGCATGTCTTTTAGTGTGTTTATTTTTTCGCCATTCTCTTACTTGCTTCTCATTGATACAGAATTAATGAGCAGTGGCGCAATTTTGTTGTTTGCTTCTGCATATTCAACAACTTTTAAGTTTGAACGCTCCATAAGAAGATTTTTTTCTTTTGATTTCACTGTTCATTTTAAATACTAGTATGAAAATAGATTATTATTATTGTAGTTATAGATTTTGTAGGACTTTATATAGGAATGTCACCTGCTTTATCACTGTCAAATTATTATTGGTCTTTGTTTATTTCAAAGCAGATTGGCATATCTGTAGGGATAACAGGCTATTTCAATTTTATTAGAGATTCCATCGATTCTGCACATTATATTTTCATATTGGCTTGAGATTTATGAGGTCCATTTCAATCCAATCTAATCCACTAAACAAACCCTTTTTGCAACTTTAAAAGGCTGCAGTATTGATATCAATAAATAGGTCGGCAAACTTTGGCTCCCAGCCTGTCAGGACGTTTTGTTTACCTGAAGTGTCTGCAGGCATGGAGCCTCTCAGCTCCCTGTAGCCACGGTTCGCCGCTCCCATTGACTGGGAACAGCGAACCGCAGCCACAGGGAGCTGAGGGGCTCCGTGCCTGCAGACTCCAGGTAAACAAAACAACAATGTATTAAATATTCAATTCAATGATTTCATAGAGTTTAAAATCATCAAATTTTTGTGTAGACCCATTTATAAGCCGACCCCTGCTGTTTGATGAGTCAATTTTTTACCAAAAATATTCAGTTTATGAATGAGTATATACAGTACTTTACTTTTGCTGCTGTATTCTTCATTTTGAATATCAGCAAACAGGCTGCTAGGTGGCTGATGTGAAATGAGATTAGTGAGCATATGACTGACACTATTGACACTTGCATTTTCTCGAAAGAGAGGCCAAGAAATAAATGGTAAGGGAGGTTAGAAGTGTCCCTCAAGATTAAAGATTAGAAACATTGAGAGGCAACCTAGAGTCGTTGCACTGCTGCAACCTGTATGTGTATTCTGAGGATACGTGGAGAACCTCACAAATACTATAGCTGCTTTACAAAATAAATTTGTTTAATTTTTCAATCTTAAAATAATATTTTTAAAAATATATTCATGCATGTGGCTTCCATTAAGAAAGCTCGGATGAGTATATGTCCTTTGTTTAGAGCTGTAATTATTCTCATGGGAAATTTAAGTTAGAAGTTGGGGTGGTTCTCATGTTTGTACAATCTTGGGTTTTCTGATTTTGGAAGAGGAAGATTGAGTGCTTTGTACTACCCTCTTTGTTAACATGTAATTGTAATTCATTCATTAGGGAATACTATAACAGACACTGTGTCCCCTGAGAAAGGAAGACCCAGCTGTTGGATTTCCTGAAGTTATAGTACATGACATCGCCTCCCTAATTAGGTTTCTTGATACTAGGGAAATAGAGAAGCAGTTTCATTCTCCCTGTCTTATTCCACTGTAAAAACAAACCAAAGAATCTGTATCCCCTCCCTTTAACAAGGTCAGTTTTGTATATAAACATAGTTGTTAATAATCAGAAATGGCTAAATCCTGTTCCCTTTAAAGTCATTTAGAAATTTTGCCTTTGACTTTAATGACCACAGAATCTGGCTGGCTCAAAATGCATATTTCACAGTTTATTGCTATATTTCTAATATATAACTTGTGTCTTAGGACAAGGGTTCTCAACCTTTCCAGACTTCTGTACCCCTTTCAGGAGTCTGATTTGTCTTATGTACCCCAAGTTTCACATCACTTAAAAACTCTCTGGCTCCCCAGCCACCAGCAGTAGTGCAGAAGTAAGAATGGCAATACCATACTGTGCCACCTTTACGTCTGCACCGCTGCTGGTGGCAGCCACTGCCTTCAGAGCTGGGCGTCTGGAAAGTGGTAGCTGCTAGCTGTGGGATTCATGTTGTTTGTGACCCGGGAGGACTGTTTTTTTAATCCTGTCCCACCTTGCAATACCCACTCCACGAGCTCCCACGTTATTTGTTGAATTTATATTCTCCTTCCTCTGTTACTGCAGCAATACATTGGGAATCCCTGTTCTGCTTCAGGATTCTAGAGCCTGTTGTAAAACTAGGCAAATAAGATGAGTTGGCATACACCTTGGAAGATTTCTGCTTCCCTTCCAGGGGTAAATGTACAATGATGGAAAACTGTCTGAGGAGATCTGAATTTAATGCAGTGGATGGAACCATTGGCTGATATTTTCAAAAGTAAGTGCTTAAAGTTAGGGTCCTAAATCCATATTTAGGCATCTAGCTTTAGGCACCTATTTCTTGAAAATCTTGGCCTATATTTTAAAAAAGTTTCTCAGCTTTTTCTTATCAATTTACTTAATATATGAGTCATATAAATAAGATCACATTTTTTGTCCTGTTTTAAAAAATGTGATACAGCTTACCACTTTGAGCCCATTTCAGCTGCCTTTACCTTTTATTGCTGCTGAATAAATTAGAATGTGGGAGTTGTAAGCACATATCCCTCCAATGAAGCTGTTTACATTCCTGAGTTGCATTTCTGTTTTTTGCTTTTGTAGTGTGCAGTTCTTTGCATGTTCTAATTTGCCATGACGTGGTCAGTGCTGTTTCCTTCCTGTTGCTTGCAAGCCTGTGCTAGAGATAAGGATACATTTACAGTACATTGTAAAAAGAGAGGCTGCTTAGTGTGAGAACTTCAAGGCTTTCTGGATTTTAGAAGGATTAGTTTAAAAAGTGTATGTATTTGTTTTATCTAGTCTGTGCTTTAGGAGTTAACCAAGATAAAGTGAATCATCCATTTAACTGACAAAATAACGACTTTTCAAAATTGAGCCAGCAAATGAGGAGGAGAAAACAATAGTACCTGTTGTATCTGATAGCTTAACAGATCGCTCTGGGATTTTATATTTTGCCTTGAATTTTCTCTTAGATACTTCATTAACAAGTATGGGAGCTGCATGCTGTGTATCAAGTGAAAAATAAAATGTCAATAACTATTTAAATTATCTTGTTTTTGTTTTTACTTGTCAGTATGCTACTTTTATTTTAATCTGATACACTTTGAAACTCATGTCCCACTTGGTGAAACAAACCGAATGGTTTATGAAGCACGCTAAATTAAACGTGTTCTTATCTGTAAAAATAAGATCTCTAAAGATACGGGAGTGTCTGACTTTGTGATGTAGATGTGGATCTCATTATCACTCTGAACAAACTTTTATGGCTGTGCTGTACAGTTAAGGCAACTACTTATTCATTGTAATATTTTTGTTTTTCAGGAGTGAAAGGTTATTTAACTGAGGACAACATTTCAGGAAAGGTTTCCCCGGGTTTGTTTATCTTTGAGCAGGGAAGAACCCAGGAAGATTGGCTGTCCAGGAATTATTGGCCCAGACACCTGATTCATTTCATAATCGTGTTTTCCTGCCTGACTGGATCTTGGAAACAGTCTCCATTCCTTTACATTTGAGAGCATTTTTTTCTTCTGTGGCACTGAGACCTGGGAATGCTTTATTATGGCAGCAGTTGTACAGCAGAATGAGCTCGTGTTTGAATTTGCCAGCAACGTCATGGAGGATGAGCAACAGGTATGAGATAAAAAAAGAAGCTATATTAGTTTGTCAGTGATGTGCGTTTTCTAAAAATATCAGAAAACGTATCGCCTTCTTTTTTTTTTTTTTTTTAACTAAGCATTGAGATCATTATTACCGCAGAAAATGTTAGCACGGTTTCGAAAGTTCACTGTTTCTTCATGCAGTGTGTGTGAACAAAGCAGAAAATAGTTCAAGTGCTTGGTAGTCATAACCTTGTGACTTCTGTGGTATTGAAGAGACCATTTCTTCATTGTTAACAGAACTGTGCCAGTAGATGCCATTAGTAGATGCAGAATTCCAAAGCCCTAGTATTAAACGTTTTTTTAAACCCTTCCAATACACTTGGATAAGTTTATAAATATGGGGAGGCTGCTGCTCCACAGATGGACAGAAAAACTACCAGGAGGTTATCTTGGATACTGTATGTACTTTATGGGTTATTTTCTGAACTATATCGTTAAAGGGTTTTGGTCAGCTACTCAAAAATGCAACTAGCAATTTAAACTCCAACAATTTATTTAGGCTAGTATCTGTCACTTGCAAAGAAAAACCCTCCATCCCCTTCAAACAACTCTCTCAATTAGTTATCTAAGCCAGGCCCTGTGTCTAAATGATGTAAAATCTGCTTTGACGCTATAGTGAAACATTCCTTAAATGCAAATTATAATAATCATACTTACGGAGGAAAGAGGGCAACTGCTCTTAAGAGATTTCAAATGCCTGTTAAAGGTAAGATTTGTGTTTATTAGTAAGAAATTTAGCAAGGCAGTAGTACAGGGAGGCGGTTTTCAAAATGCTGTTAAACACTGTTACTGTCTGTCCAGGCCATAATATATTTTAAAAGTTCTGTGTGAAAAGCACCTATCCCCTCTCCTTCTACAATACTTCTGGTTTTGTAATCATGCTTATGGCTTTTTTTTTTTTTTAAACATGACCTGCCTAAAGGGTTTTGATTGGCTAACATCTGCTGTCACTTACTGTCACATGCTTCCAATGAAACCAAGTTTGAACTGCTTACTCAATTTTGGATAGAAGTTCTGGCAATGTAACTTCCTTCTCTGTATTTTTCCAGAGTTCATGACAGCCCAGGGATTCAAATATTGCAATTCCATAAACTTAGTGGAAAGCACGCCTTATTTATTAGCATTATTTATTGTTGTTCTCGCTTTCCCAGCCAATGACAGAGGAGAATGCTGAGGAAGGAAAGGATGCTTCATTACAACTTCGTAGAGAAGAAATGAATCTGGCATGTTTTTGCTCTGTTTAAATATGTTTTGATGTAGACAAATGGAAATAGGCATACCATATAAAGAACATGATCAAATATTTCAAGAGGGCAATATAAACCTCCCTTAAGAGTTCTTCAGCCTTAGAACAAATGCCTTCCTGGCATTCATTTTGGAAGCCCAATAAATCCTACACTAGAAAAAATCTAGAAAAACAGTCTTGTAGCATGCCCTAAAAGTGATCCAATTAAGACTGTGACAGACTAATGGGAAAAAGTGAACTCTATAGTGCCAACGACCACTCATTGAGAATACCTTGCGGCCAGTTCCTTCCAAACCTGGGGGATCTTAGCTCAATTGCAAGAGATGAGGATAAATCTAGAGATGGCTGATTTATGAGAATGAATCTTATAAAAAGGGACACTCTTCTACAGAAAAAAATCAGAGTGGTTAAAAAGTGGAAATTGAATATGGACGTGTCATATTATATTGTTACCGAAAAAATGCTGTATTAGAATGTATAAATCAGAGGAATCATGTAGTGAGACCAGGGAGGTAGTTAATTATATACAGAATTGCTAAGGGTTTTGATTTCTGTGATGGATAAAATTGATATTTCTGTTTATTTGTCCAGGGCTGGCAATTAGAAAGTTGTAGCCCTGAAAATATTTTTATTGGTCTAATAAAGATTTTTTTTTCTAGCTGAGCTTTGAGTGTTGGTGTTACCCAATTTAAGTTTTAAATGACTCTACATGAACAAGAAATATGATTTCGTCCCTTACCAGCTTTGTCCATTTCTGTTTAGCAAATGCTCTTTTTTTGCTTTCTCAATGGTCCTTTTTGGAATGTGCAAATGTGACCATGCACAAATAGCGTAAAAACTTTGTCACAGCCTTGAGAATGGAGTGGGTTAGCTTGTGCTTACTCTACTAATAGGATTACAGACTCTGTTGCTACACAGAACAGATCCTGCTTAAATAGGGATGATTCTGTTTTTGCATAGAGTACCATCAGTCTGAAATTAGGCTGCACTTCTAGAGCAGGAGTGGGCCCGAGAGCTACATCTGTGTATGGAAATTGTATGGTGGGCTATGAATTCTCACAAAATTGGGGGCTGGGATGTGAGAGGGGATGAGGGCTCCAGCTGTGGGTATGGGCTCTGGGATTGGTATGATAGGTTGGGGGTGCAGGAGGATGTTCTGGGCTGGGACCGAGGAGTTTGAGGGCAGGAGGGGAATCAGGGCTAGGGCAGGGGGTTGGGGCGCAGGAGGGAGTCAGGGGTGCTGGCTCTGGGCAGCACTTTCCTCATGCAGCTCACCAAAGCAGCAGCATGTCCCTCATCCAGCTGCTAAGTTGAGGTGCAGCCAGGCAGCTCTGCACGCTGCCCTGGCTGCAGATGTTGCCACTGCAGCTCCCATTGGCTGTGGTTCCTGGCCAATGGGAGCTGTGGGGGCAGCGCTTGGGGCGGTGTGCAGAACCCCCTGGCAGCCCCTATGTGTAGGAGCCGAGGAGAGACATACTGCTGCTTCCAGGAGCCGCGCAGAGTGGGGCAAGCTCCTGAGCCCCACTCCCTGGCTGGAGCACCAGAACAGGGCAAGCCCCGGATCCTGCTTCCCGGTGGGAGCTCGAGGGCTGTATTAAAACATCTGGAGGGGCGGATGCAGTCCCCGGGCAGTAGTTTGCCCATCCCCGTCGTAGAGGGTCCAATTCTGGCAGATATGCTCCCTACCACAGTTCCTGCCTGTGGCACATAATAGTCTGTTCTCCCAGGGGCTGATACTTAGGTTTAATTTTGGTTGTTGAGTGGTGTTGATGCCTGTGCCATGCAGGAAGACATACTAGATGACATGTTGGTCTCTTCTGGTCTTACTCTGACTCTTTCTCTTCCCCCCTCCCATTCCTTCACTGCCTTGCAGTTGTGATTAGGAAGTTCCAGGCTTGAAACAGTTACATTTTGGCAGCCACTGTACCTTCCCAAGGGTACATTAGGTCTGGTAGTGCTTGTGGATCAGACCTGTTGCTATCTCTTACAGGTTCTTTATGCTCTGACTGCCACTTTTGGCCCTTCACACTGCTCCAAGAGGGAGGGAGAACCTCAGAAAGTGTAGTCTCATTGCCTGGCAGGTGGCCTGTCAATTGTTTTGAGATCCCATGGCCCAGATTCACAGAACAGTGCAGTCAAGTTAGTGGGGACTGATTTTCTCCACCTTTTGGCCCAATTCCAATCCTCCTTCAGTAGTCTCCTTCACTTTGCAGATAGCTCCTCTCAGCTTGGGTGTCACAGGGCCTCTGGATCGGGCAGTAAGTTTTACTCTCTATCTCCATGCAGAGTATCTTTCAGACAGATTCTCAATCCCCTTCCCACTTTCCTGGGACTGATAATCTGGCTGTGAGTCAATTTGGAAGGATGGATTGTCTTTGGCAGGGGTGATGGAACTGAAGTCAGTTTCTGTATGAGGACGACTCCTATATTCAGAAAGTTCCTAGGACGACATGGTTCAGGTCTCCCTTCATGGGCTTCCAGTTCCATGGGGAACACACCACATTTATCTGTTCCCCAGAAGCTGCTGTGAGACTTGTTAATCTCATGTGCCTAGGTGTGGTGGACACCTTGTCAAAAGCTGACACTTCTGATTTCACAGGCAGGCTCCATCAAAGAAGGAGAGGATCAGTGACTAGTAATTCTTTCAGACTTCTGCCATTCATAATTTGTACAAAGTTGCGCCTGTGGCTTAAAATAACACAACTACTAGTAGTTTCAATCTTCTATTCTAGTGGGATCCAAGTACTTTTCCTCCAGTTATATTATTGAGAAGGGTATGGAAAATCTGAAATGAAATTGCCTCTTTCTCTTGTCACTTACATATCAGTATATTTCATTAGAACTTTGTGGAGGGTGGGAGAGAAGGTGAATGAAATTTTATTGATGAAATTTGCAAGTGCAGTCAATGTAAAAATAATTTTCGCAATAAAAAAACCTTCTCTTTTTACAAAGTTTCATTTTTCACTAAAGCCTACAAGTGTACATATATTTTCTGTGAGTAATTACAGAATATTTGCTGCAGGCTTCCTATTCTTAATATTGCAGGAAAGAAAACCTTTACTTTGCATCTTATGAGTATGAAAACCCAAAAAGTGATAGTTGTTCTTTTTGAAATGTGTTGCTGATTTTTACTCCTACTCTTCTAAGATTATAATTTATTTAAATCAAGTTTACTTACCATATGACAGCATGGCTATTACTAATAATTTTCTATATTCTCCAGCTTACTTTTTTCATTACGTTCACCTTTTCCTTCCTGAACAGTGTGTGTCACTAAGCTCCTCAAATAGTTATTTAAGCATAGGGCAAAACTAAGAATTATCCTAATACTGTCTTTTGGCACTATATAAATTACTGTGTTGGGATATGCAGTGTAGTTGTAACCATATCGATCCCAGGATATTTGAGAGAGGTGGGTGAGGTAATATCTTTTATTGGACCAACTTCTGTAGGTGAGAGAGATGTTGGGGATATTTAGTTACAACTACCATGGTGGGTGTATTCGGGACAGTAGTCCCAAGGCATGGTCAGAACACAATTGTAGGTTGTACTGAATCATGTTCCTGAGTAATCCTACAGACTGCTAAAATTCAAGACTGCAGTATAGTAACACTGTCAAAATATGGTTCAGTCCTGTTGATAGTGCAAGACTGAATATATTTTAAAAATGAACAGATGACTGACCTATTGTAGCCAGGTTCCACAGCACAATAACTTATACTGTGCAGTGTAGATGGGACCTTAGAAGGCTCTGGACAAGAATTTCATTTACACAAAAATTGTTTCTGAATTGTAAATACTCTTCCTTGTTTTTAGTAAAAAGCATTTCTTTGGATTTATTCTTCTGAAGCAAAGTAATTATTTAAAACCTACTCCCTTGAAGAATAACAACAATATAGTTTACTTGCTTTCTTTAGTTCAGGGGTTCTCAAATTGGGGTTAGTGACTCCTCAGGTGGTTGTGAGGTTATTACATGGGGGGGTTGCGAGCTGTCAGCCTCCGCCCCTAACCCTGCTTCTCCCCCAGCATTCATAGTGGTGTTAAATAGTGTTAAATATTTTAAAAGTACTGGTAATTTAATTTATAAGGGGAGTTAAACGCACAGGCTTACTGTGTGAAAGAGATCACCAATACAAAAGTTTGAGAACCAATGCCTTAATTTCTGCTTCTGAGGAGGCTGAGGAAGTGGCACAAATTTAGGCCATTGGAGAGAGAGAGCATGTTTGAGCCAGAACCATTTTTATAGAGAAAGATGCTAATGAGAAGGGCTGGCCATTATGGGCAAATAAAGTAAGCAACAGCAGAACCATAAGGGAAGGAACGCTTCACTATCAAACAATCTTTTTCTAACGGGATTGCAAGAGGAGGCTGTTTAAGGCTTCATTTCCTCCTCACCCTCTTGCCCTCCCCATTCCAGCATCTTGAGCTTCTGCCTTGTTTGGGTTGGGGGTCCCACCATTCATAAGGCCTACTCAGCAATGTTGGAAACATATAAGCTCTACTCTGGGAAGAATGTTTGGAAACTATTCTGGCTAACATAGTTTTCCTTGAATGTAGATGAGACTTTATAATTTAAGGGCTCATGCATTACTTTTCAAAACTGTAATCCAAGACTTCCGTTCAAAACTAGAGAAAATATTTTTCCTGTGTAAACATGGCATCACCTTCAAACCCTGATAATTTAGGAAGAGTTTGCATTTAACCATTGAAATGTTCAGAATTAGCAAATGATATGAGAGGATGTGGTATATTGCACAATATATATATTATAGGTGGGGCTGGTAGCACTGTTTATTATTAAGGTTGCACGACACTTCTCACTACAAAGTCCTGTTTTCAGTTGCTTATAGCTACACTTGGAAGAGTTAGATTTTTGTTGGTAAATGTTGAGTTCACTTTACACACACAAATCGATGAAAAAATATTTCCGTTGATGATAATAGCAATTTACGGATAGGCAAAGTAAGAAAAATGCTGCTTGAGAACCTGCTTGGCTTAAGGATATTTACTTTGTATATTTTGACATGTGATATTGATGATTTGTGTTTTTAGAGACTATACAAGTTTAACTTTTTTTTAATTTCAACATCTGCTGTTATTAAATAATAATCTGACCCCTTATTTTTTGATCCCCGACATCATTTCCTGCAAACTTTGAACATTTAAATAGCTAAATATAGGGAAAAATGCTTAAAAATAAACATTGATATTATCCATCAAAATTCTTAAAAAAAAAAAAAAAAAAAAAATTGAATTCTGCCAACCTAACCTATAACTTTCCCAGACTTTAAGTTTTTTGGCTTAAGTTTTCCATGCTAGGTGTCTGCCTCAGGCTCATTTTTTAATTTCAGCCAAATGAATCAGCCATTTCCAAGAATGAGGTGAGGGAAAAATAAGTTGGTTTGCTCAAGTTAAAAAGTTTTCGTGGCCTTTGCTTTAAAAAGCTCTGATACCTCATGTCTTGGATAACAGACTTGAAATGTGGGAGGGGGATGCCTTTGTGTCAGGCAACTTTAATTCTGGCATTTTAAAATTTTTGAGTGCTTGACTTTTCAACCTTAACTCTTTTTAAACATTTTTTTCCATGTTTTCACAATACGTTTATGTCTTGGTATTGGTTCTATTGGGGAATCTCAAACTTTTTCATATCTTGGACCATATCTCAATAGTGCAATTGTCTCTTGGAGACCATTTACTGTCCAGTTCATGATCACATAACAACCTGGAGCAAATAAAGCAATTTCAAACATACAGAAAGAATTTGACTTTACCGCTTTTTACTATGTTATTTTGTCCCTTTGCCTTTTTTGATTTTCATTTCAACTCCCCTCATATCTGTTGTGGAAACAAATAGACCCAAAACCATGTGACCAGCCAGATCTCTGAAGACCAAGAGTGGTCTGTGGGACAACGTTTGGGAAATTGCAGGGCAGATTACTGGTTAGTTTCTATCTAGTCTTGTGCCATTAAGAAAATTAGGTGGCTTGGTTCTTAAATGGGATAATAGTTTTTTGATCCATTTTGATTTAATATTAATAACACGGACTGATTCTATTGACTGACATGAGAGCACTCCTTTGGGGTTCATTAATAAGTCTTAGTGAAGCTCATTATTCTATTGAACTGCTTAGCAGCAGTCATCTTTTCTGATGCTATGACTTTGTGCCCTTTTTCTCCTGGAGTCACTCTCTTGTTCAGACAGGCCTCTCCTCAGCTCTAACCTGTTCACGTCCTAATTTTTGCAGAACTGCCTGAGGGACCTTAACTAGGTCTGCTTTTTGACCATTTTATTGCTCTTGTAGGTGTTATTTTATTTTGACTCCTGTATTTTGAGGAACTTACTTGCTGAACTTCCATAATTGGCTTTTGTGTCTACTGAATTCTTAACTCTTAACAGTAGAAGCCCACTGAAATATATTAGGGATTTTGTTGAATTTGACCCTTATTACCCATTAACAACAATTGTTGTTAGAACATATTTTTAAAAACTACCGAATGACTTAAAATACTAATTCCTGCCTATCAAAACTTTTAATGGCACTTGGTGCTACTAATAATTCCCTTCCTGGATTTTTGCTGAGAGATACTTGACCTTATAGCCATCATTTATATTGAATCATTGGCTTGGAATATATTTTATTTTTCTTGAACTTGAACTGCATACTGTGATCAGATTATAACCACAATCTTAAGATTTTTTTCTTGAATGGTTAAAAAAATGGCTTGAACTAGGGCACAAATCTATACTGTACTCTTCTGAAGTATATGTTAGCCCTAAGTCCATCCACACTTTTTTGTTTACAGAAGGACCCACTCACATAACCTTTCTTTTAATTTGTCAAAATAATAGTGTTCTATGTTTTTGTAGTATGGAGATTGCTGAAAGAAATCTTGAAATAATTGTAACAAACTATGCTACCATCAGCTAGTGAATTTCTTCCTGCAGATGACCTTTTAGAAAATTAGCTTTAGAAAACTTTTTTCTCTGTTGTAACATTCACTTTCTGAAAACCTCTTCCTGTTGGGGGACTGCCTTTTGAAAGAATGTTCGTCTTCTAATTATTGTTGCTTGGCTTGACATGTTTCTGATTCTCCAGCTGCTTCATTTCTTTTACATCTGACACAAGATAGAAATTTTAGAGGGTGGAGTGATGACAAAGAGTGGATACTGCAATGGAGAGGAGGGACAGAGCAGCTTCAAATTAATAGAACCATAAGAATTAATTGGAAAACATCTCCCTCCCTTCTACTCCTCCAGCCAGTGCAGTTATCCCCTACAATGTGTTTTCTAATCCTCTGCCCAGTTCATTTTTTGAAGTAGTTTTGCTCTGAAAAGTGACTCTGTAAAAATGTTGTCATGGGGATATATATTAATTGTTTCTCAATTACTTCTGTAATAAATATGCTTGCTCAGTACAAAGTAATCCTTTTAGAAATTCTAATGATTATTTTGCTGTTATATGACCACCTTTTGTAGCTGTGCCAATTTGCATGTTGAGGGATTGCTGGTTGATTAGGTTGTCAGGAACAAATATCAGTGTTCTAGTAACACTTTATAGATGTGATAAGATTGAAATATTCCAGATAGACAAACATTTAATTCTGAAATAATCTAAATAGTTTTATTTTAATACTTCTTTTTATAGCTTGGTGATCCATCCATTTTCCCTGCTGTCATTGTGGAACATATTCCTAGTGCAGACCTCCTACACAATTATTCTGGCTTAGCTTGTGTTGATGAATCCAGTGACATGATTACTGAGAGTTCCCTGGATGTTGCAGAAGAGCAAATAATAGAAGATGATGACATCACCCTTACAGGTTTGTTAGAGAAATATTTCTGTACGGTATGAGAGGCTTACGGTGACAAATGTTTTCATGACAGAGAGCAAAATCAACCAAAGTTCTGCCCGTACCAAGTAAGGAAGTAATGTATAGGACTATACTATGTTCTTCGTTATGAAGTAAACAATTTTCTATCTAAATAGTATTTCAGCAAAAAAAGTGGGTTTTCAACTTAAAGAAAACGTGTCTGCTTTCTGTGGAGAATTTTGGACTTTTTAACCAGAACCAAAAATTTTCATTGTTTGAATTTCTGCTGAAATGTTTTTTGATCAGTTCTATTTGCCACATTACTGACAAGAAAGCACTTTTGAGTTGCAATTTAGCAATATATTCAGTGTCTTTTACTTTCTAATAATAAAGATTGATTAAAGTTTATTTGTCCTGCGTTAAATGAACAATAGTACAAATACAAGTCCCAGAAATGTGGTTTCAAACTCCAGTGAAAGTATTCTAAAAATCACACTGTTTTTATTTTATTTGAAACATATGAATTGCAAAAAGATGTTTACATCTAATTTTAAAATTGCAGTGAGCCACGTTAGCCAGTCAGGAAATTCAGAAATTTAAGGTTCTAGCAATAAGGGTACACATTGTTGTATCTCTTATGTTTTGCATTTTACAGATGAATGCTACATCTTTTACCAGGAAAAACAACAACAGAGAGCATGGGATGTACCCAATGTGGCAAAGTTATGGTGCTATTGGAAAAATAAGCAGCAAATCTTTCCCCCGCGTCCCTCCCCACCCAGCACTTAATGCTGTAACTCTGGTTCCCCAAAATGCATCAAGAAAACCTGAGATGGAGCAAGTAGAAAATATTTTCTTAAACTAGAATACTTTATCATTGAGCGCCATTAAGGCTGTACAGTAAAGAGAAGACAATACAGATACCACCCTTAAGGTATGTCTACGCTGCAAAAAAAGCTGCGTTTGTAACTCACGTTAGCTAACCCTGGTTAAAGCGGCAATGAAGACATGGTAACTCAACTTTTAATTAAGTTTAGTAGCTCTGGTTCTAGCTGAGGCTGCCCTTTAGGTTTGAATTTGAGCTGTTGAGCAGATTTGCTATGTCTTGAATTGCTGCCATTTTAACCCAAGTTAAGAACACATCTTCTTTGAGTGCTTTTTCATATCAATTCCAAGTAAGTGTGTGCGTGCCGTGTGCACAGTCACCAGAAGGTTTTTCCACTAGTGGTACCATCGGGTCGGCTCAGGTGCCCCCTGGAGTTGCCCCGCATATAGGGCCCTACCGACCCTTCGCATCTCCAGTTCCTTCTTACTGCCAGTGACGCCCATTGAAGCGTTCTCTTCTCTCTTGTTTTCGAACAATCCCCTAGTGTACTCATTGTTCCTACCTGAAAATAGTTTCAACAGTTAGTTAATAGTTTTTAGTAGAGTGTAGTGTTTGAATCTCATCCCCTTTGAGCACCCCCACCCCAGGGTTCTCTTCTCCGTTCACTTCTTCTGGCTGGGGTCAGGGCATGCCTCAGTTCCAGAGGTTTAAGCCATGTGGGGTCTGCCAAATGCCAATGCCAAAGGGCGACCCACATAGGTCCTGCTTAAAGTGCCTGGGGGAATCCCACCAGATTGATAAGGACAAGATCTGCAGAGTATTCCACCCCCACACTAAGAAGGAAAAGGACCACAGGCCCTGCGGCCACAGTCGGAGTTGAGCCTCATGGACCTGGCACTGCTACTTCAGCAGCAGTGAGTAGCGCACTGGCTTCAATCAGGGACGTTGCGGCTCCGAGGATGGACTCTGGGGTCACCTTGGCACCATCACTCCCCAGCACTGAAGACTTCCTGATGTTCAGAAGCCCAGCACTGCTCACAGTCACCACCGCTTTGCAAAAAGCACAGGAAGACGGACAGAGTGTGCTCACCTGCTCAAATAACTGAGCATGAGCCTGCTAGCGGAACGCAACTGTGCTGGGCCAATCCATCTCATCCGTGCCTGAGGCAATATGATTGACTCCAGGCCTGCAGAGGGTTCTGTAGAGTTCCGCGCCAGTGGATGAGAGTCAAGTGGAGGACTTCGATCTCCCCGCCACTCCAGAGACCTTTGAGGCAGCAGAGGCCTCATAGCCCTAATGGGCCCGCACTCTCCCGACCAACACGAGAGGAAGCATCCAGCACTGCACAGAGCTCCAGTAACATCAGGGATAAGCCAGCGATGATGTGGCACTGCGTGCCCTCACCCTGGCACTGTCAGGCACAGCGCCACCACGGTGTGTGCACTTGGACTCCTCAGCATCAAATTTAGAGGCAGAGTCCTGTATATCTAGAAGGAACCAGCACCGTGTGGAGTGGCATCTTCAGAGGTTGGAAATGGGACAATCCTTCCCACCTGTACCGTGGCCAGCGCAGTGGCCCTTTTGGACACCATCAACATACCACCAATTCCAGGGGTCCTTTTCACAGCGATCTCTCTGTCGCCTGAGATGGATGAGCACCATCCAGGGCCAGAGAGCTCCATAGCGGTGCCGACGTCGGCACTGCTACCGGCTTTGCAGTCGGCACCGAGATGGGCGCCGATACTGATGACCAGGCACTCACTGAGTTCGGATGGGAAGGTCCCTTACCAGCCCGAGCCTCCTCATCATCTTCACTTGATGAAACAGTAGCAGGAAAATCATCAGCACCTGCCCCAGTTGATAGTAGAGCCCACCAGGAGCTTCTCAGAAGGATGGCCCAGAATCTGGGCTCCAGATGGATCCAGGGGATTGGTATGCTGTCCTTGACTTGAACGATGCATCCTTCCACATTTCCATAGTCCCATCCCACAGGAAGTTTCTAAGATTCGTTGTTGGCCACATTCACTATCAGTTTATGGTTCTCCCCTTCGGCCTGTCACCAACCGCTCGGGTGTTCACCAAATGCATGACAGTCATAGCAGCCTTCCTGAGAAAAAGCCAGGTGCAGATATTCCCATACCTTGATGACTGATTAGTCAAGAGCCATTCCAGGGTGTGAGTGGAACAACATGTCAACTTGATAAGGTCCACATTTGATAGGCTGGGTCTCCTGTTGAACGTGCAAAAAATCGATTCTATCTCCTACTCAGAAAATAGAGTTCTTAGGGCCAGTGTTAGATTCAGGACAAGCCAGAGCTTTCTTACCACAGTCTCATTTTCAAACTATGCACAACACTATACAACGCTTTAGGGAATGCCCCACCACTTCTCCAAGGAATTGTTTGAAGCTCCGCGGACATATGGCGTCTTGTACATACGTAGTACAACACAGGAGGCTGAGATTCAAACCTCTCCAGGCCTGGCTAACATCAGTGTATTGACCAGGCAAAGACAGTCTGGACAAAGTAGTCATACTCTCACCACAGGTGCTCGAGTCTCTTTAGCAGTAGCTCGATCCGCGAGTGGTATGCAGAGGGGCTCTCTTTTCTCCAGACTGCATCCCTCGCTGTGTCTGGTTACCAACGTGTTGGTGATGGGATGGAGAGTGTACCTGGGAGAGCTCAGAACTCAGGGCCTCTGGTCCCAAGTGGAGTTGTCGCTTCACATCAACGTTAGGGAGCTGAGAGTAATTCATCTGGCATGGCAGAGCTTCCAAGCTCATTTGGAAGGGAGATGCATATCAGTCCGGATGGACAATACAACAGCGATGTTTTATATAAACAGACGGTGGAACACGTGCCTGTCCCCTATGTCAGGAAGCCCTAAAGCTCTGGGACTTCTGCTCAGCCCAATCAGTACTCCCGGATCTCAAAACTAACTGGCAGACCATCTCAGCAGATCCTTCCACAAGCACAAGTGGCCCATTCGACTGTAGGTGGTGAACAACATTTTCCAACTGTGGGGAGTTCCCCAAATCTACTTGTTTGCCACAAAGAGCAACAGGAAATGCCTGGAGTTCTGCTCCTGCCTGAATCACCGTCTGGACTCTCGTGCAGACACATTCCTCCTTCCTTGGAAGGATCACCTGTTCTATGCGTTCCCACCTATCCCAGTTGTCCACAAGGTTCTTCTCAAGATCTGGAGGGAAGGAGCCTCAGCGATATTGATAGCACCAGTGTGGCCCTGCCAGCACTTGTACACCATGCTTCTGGAGCTGTCAATGGACACCCTAACCACCCTACCTTTAATTCCGGACCTGATCACCTAGTACCACAGCCGGCTCCAGCATCCTAATCTTGAGTCTCTCCACCTCATGGCTTGAAAGCTACATCGTTAAACCCAGTAGAGCTCACATACTCTGATCCTGTTAGGGAGGTTCTCCTTGGCAGTAGGAAACCATCCACCAGGGTGACCTACTTGGCCAAGTGAAAGAGATTCTTGATCTGGTGTTCGCAGAGTCATGCTTCTCCAATATAGTCATCAATTCCCTTTATCTTGGACTATCTGCTACATATAAAGCAGCAGGGCTTGTCGATTTCATCGATAAAAGTTCACCTGGCCACCATTTTGGCATTCCACCCAGAAGTGGCAGGCTGCTCAGTCTTCGCTAACCCGATGGTGGTTCATTTTCTTAAAGGAATGAACAGGTTATACCCACAAGCTTGGGACCCCAGCTATGGACCTTAATCTAGTGCTTTCGAGGTTGATGGGGCCTCCATTTGAGCTCTTAGCAACATGCTCATTACTCTGTCTGTCTGTTCGCAATAACTTCAGTTAGAAGGATGTGCAAGCTCAAGCCCTCACATCTGACCCTCCTTATACCATCTTTTACAAAGACAAAGTGCAGCTTTGGCTGCATCCGGCCTTTCTCCCTAAAGTCATCTCTCAGATTCATGCCAGTGAAGACATTTTTCTTCCAGTCTTTTTCTCTGAGCCTCACGCTAACTGCCAGGAGCAGAGGCTCCACTTCCTGGACATTCGGCAGGCACTGACCTTTTATATCGAGCAAATGAAGCCGTTTAGTAAATTGAACCAGCTGTTTATCACGGTAGCTGACAGGATGAAGGGTCTCCTGGTCTCCTCTCAAAGGATATCATCGTGGATCACGTCTTGTATCTGAACATGTCATGATTTAGCAAAGATTCCTGCCTCTGCGCTGATGGCAAATTCTATAAGATCGCAGGCCTCCACAGGCAGCATTCCTGGCCCAGGTCCCATTCCAGGAGATCTGTAGAGTGGCGACATGGTCCTCGGTCCACACTTTTTTACTTCTCATTATGTCATTACCCAGCATGCCAGGGACGATGCAGCATTCGGCAAGTGGTACTTCAATTAGCGAGTCCATGAACTCCAACCCCACCTCCTAGGTAAGGCTTGGGAGTCACCTACTTCAAATCAACATTGAACAAGCACTCGAAGAAGAAGAAATGGTAACCTACCTCTTGTAACTGTTATTCGTTGAGATGTATTGCTTATGTCCATTTAAAGACCTACCTGCCTTACACTCTGTCAGAGTAATCTGGCAAGAAGGAACTGGAGGGGCGGGAGGGCCCTATATGTGGTGCCATGAAGGTGTGACTCCAGGGGTGCCTGAGCCGACCCAACAGGTACCACTAGGCGACTGTGCACGCGGTGCACGCAAATCTATATAGAATGGAAATGAGCAACACATCTCAAAGAACAACAGTTACAACAGGTAGGTAACTTTTTTTTTTCTTTTTTTTTCTGCAAGATACCCTACGAGTTTTTAGTCTATATTGGACAAGTGGTACATTGCAGGGAAATAGAGCCCTGAAAATCTGTGGATATCTACTTTGTATCTAGGGATATCTGCATCCACAGATGCGGATATCCGTGGACCATGTTTGCGGATCGCATATAGGATATACATACAAATTTTGTATCTGCATAGAGCTCTAGTCGGAAGGTTTCACTCAGAATAGCATTGATATTTTTTTGTGCTTTTTATTCTTACTGCTGGGTTCTTGGCTTTGTTCGCAAGTTTTTAGATAAAAGCAGTAGTCTGTGGCACGATGTGAATGATTAGACTTTTGGCATATATGTACTTCTGAATGCCTTTATCCATCTGAGAATGCACTAATATCCATGAAATGCAAAGCCAGTGTGGCTTACTGGTATAAGTATATGCTTAGAAATCTACAAAAGTCAGTTTGGATCATTAACAATGGCTCACTTTGAAAACACAGAGTTTCTATATAGAATTATGCCAGAAAAGAATAGCTCAGTGACAGAAAAAACAAATGTTGGTCTTTTAAGAGAAAAGGTTGTTCCTGCAAATCTTACAGGAAGCCATTGAGTATACCGATCATGCAAAGTGATCCTTCAGTGTGTGTCTGTGATGCACAGAGGGAGTGGATGTCTTGCTGCAATTTAGATTAAGGTCTGAGTAGTGCCTATTTCTTTTTCTTCTTTCAGTGGTGAGGTCCCAGATATGTATCATCAGGACTTGGTGAATGCCAATAACATCACTTTAAAAACCTAATCTACCAATCAGAACATGGTTTTGAACTTATTTCCATAGTCATTGTCTAATATTGCTAAATCATCTACACTGAAGACCTGTGCTAAAATATTACAAGTGAAATGAGTTTGTTCTTCCTTCTGCCATCAAACTGTTTGTAGTGGATGTATGTGCAGATTTAAAAAAACCCCAGAACTCAATAAAACTTGACATGAGTTGTAGTTACTCAGAGTAAATTGGCACAAACTGTTCTCAGCAGTTTTATTTGATGAATTTGGCCCCTTTTTTTCCTCGGTGAATTATCCTCAAATAGATTGTGACTTTTACAAATGTATTAGTTCAAGATTACAGAATTCATGTATGTGAACATATTTTAAGTTTGGACTGCTTGCAGACTACTTGCTCTAACTATTGCTTTAAGGCCTTGCTATTTGTATGAGTAATTCACACTGTGTAAATGGTCATCTAGTGGTTTCCTTCCTAAGTGGTTGACTCCTAAACTCACAAAGAGCATTTAAAATAGCTGTGACTGTTTGTGTGAATCCATATTTAATTAATATTTGTGTGTGAATATGTATCTGCACTAGTGTTTGTGAAACTGTTTGTGAACATTTATGTAAAAATTTATTACTCATTCAAATATTAATGAGAAGAAGTGATAAATACTACGGTGAGGCTATGATAGTGTCTCCCCAGACTGAATGAAAACATGCAGTCCATTTAACTAATGGAATGGGAGAAGTTCTAGCATAGCTGTTAATACCATTCATTGTATTTCAAACACGCTTGTCTGCCTTAAATTCTGAGTGAATTAGTAGTATGATGCTGAACAGATTATCGAATTTAAGTAGAGGTTAGCTAACTTGTTATTTCTCTATTCACAAGACACTAGCTACTGTGCAAATTGTTTATTTGGCTCAGTGGAAATTACTACAGTACTTGAGTTTTGTTTATAATGCAGAGAGTACAAAGCTCAGAGTTCCCGCAAAAAAATCTCATTTTGGATTTGTTGGATGTAGTTTTACTCCTGGAATAAATGACTGTGTTTGCAATTTGATAACAGTCTGACCAGATTGTGTGTTCTGTGCAACACCAGTCCTCAGGACACAATGATCAAACAGGGATCTTTAGGGTCTGACATGTGGGGTGGGACAAGAGTGGGGGAAAAAATCCTGTTCCTTCTTGACCATGAATTAGGGAGTTTCTTTCCCAGCAATATGACTGTGTGTCTGACTGTGTGAGAATGTTATGTAAGATTCAGCAGCATTACCAGCTCCGAACTCTGATCACTCTTGCCAGCTGTAGTGCCTTCCTGGCCCATTAGTGCTTCCGGGGGTGGGGACCCAAGGAGCAAGGCTTTTCTGACTAAGTAGTGAGGATTGCAGGGGTTGGAAGCGCTCTTGGGATCCCTGCAGCAGTCCCAGCACGAAAGGCGGTGGAGCAGGGGCGAGGCTGGGCTCACCATGGTAGTTGATTTCAAACTCTTCCCTTCCTCGCAGGAGGACAGAGCTGCAAACTATTCCTCGTGCCCCAGCTGCTGGGACTAGCGAGCTCAGTGGCACTGGGCAGGAGCTTCTCCCCTCCTACATCCTTCCCTCTTGGGGCACTGTAGGGAAGTTACCCCCTGCCTTCACCCGCCCTTATAGGCTATACTAGCTGTATGCTTAGCAGCAACCAGGTGCCGGAGTGGTGCTTGGACAGGGTTTGCCCAAGGAAGCGGCCACAGCCTCCCCTACTGGATTGGTTAGTTACAGCAGATATTGAGCTTCAAGGAACACTGACCTGGGCAAGGGAATTCCTGTTCCGTCCTGCCCTGGGGTCAGTGTGTGTGTCCCTGCTCCCTCCTGACCCTGCATTATCCTCCATTGCTGTTTCCCCCCAACTAGCAATAACCTACCTGTTGCTGACAAGTGTTAGCAATGGGAGCAGCTGGATTCGTGCCCAGCACAGTGTATCTGCAGGTGTTGAGAAGGACAAACCGTGTTCAGCACGTTTCAGTAGCCTGTGTGTGAAATGCCAGCATTTAATTCAGTGGTTCTCAAACTTTTGCCTTGGTGACTCCTTTCACACAGCAAACCTCTGAGTGCGATGCTCTTATAAATTAATTTTGTTTAAAATATATTTAATACTGTTCTAAATGCTGGAGACACTGTAGACAGCTGCAGCCCACAGGGCCCTGGGCTGGAACCCAGAGTAGAGGACAGGCCCAGGTTCCTCCCAAGCCTCCCAACTCCTGATCAGACACAGGAGGAACTGACCTGGACTGTGGGTTTTACCGGGGGGGGGGAAGGTCTCTGGGCTGTTTCTTGGCCCACGTGGTGAATCTCTGAGGCGAACAAATCCGCCAATAAGCGCAGAACCTACCAAGATAGAGGAGGAACTTTGTCACATGGGTGATTAAAAATTTGCTTTTATACCAGTATATTAGTATTCTCCTTTAACTTACACTAACATAAATCAACAGTAACTCCACTGAAGTGAGGGGAGCTAGCTTTTTAGAAGTATAACAGTTCCTATAACACTATGGGTAAGCTTTGCTGTCTACAGAGTGATCTAGTTTAAAGCCTCTAGAGTAAACGGTTGTTTTATTCTTCAGTTTCATAAATTTTAAACTGTACCACTACATAGAGAAAACAGTTGTGACCTTTTTACCTTTTGGAAGTACTAACAGAGAATTCACCTTACTCTAGGTTCAAGATTAAAATGGTCAATTAATAGAAGACATCAGTATACTTAACCTGCTATGACCGTTGCTTCTATGCGCAAGAATAAACAAATCTTTTCCCCTCAGAATGTATTGATAAGAATATAGGTTTCATAGGTATAAATTGTTATGGCTCCACTGAACTCAAAGGAGGTTTGACCATTTACACCAGCTGGGGATCTGGCCCTTAAAATGGAGACCACATTCTTCCCACACAAGTCCCTTTACCACTGCGTTGCAGCACACTGCCTGTGCTTAAGGACAGTGTCCATATGAACCCTGTCAGGTATGCTGGCAAAAGCGGCCTTTTGGAACTTGTGTTCCTGGTAGTTATAATATTTAGCATAACTCTATCTCTGTGGACGGGTTTTTTCAATATACTAGTAGCTAAAAATTGAAAACTCAGTTAAAATATATTTTAAAAACTGAAGGGCAAGTGATTACATCAGTATTTTAGAGTGATCAGTATTGCAATAGTATGGTCTCTTAGATTGTAAACATTTTGAGCAAGGATCATCTTTTTTTGTTATGTGATTGTACAGTGCCTAGGACAATGGAACTGGGGCCATTTGATGCTACTGAAATACAAATAATACTATAAATGTTGCTACTTCCTAGGATAAATCTGTTGCTTTTATGGAAGAAAAGAGTTTGGGACTCTTGTATTTGTGTATTGTGTTGTCTATTTTTCCCCTTCTTTTAGTGATATTTACTGATTACCTCATCCGAGGAAAAGTGTGAACGAGGTTAATTACAGAACTGAAGAAATAACAGCTGTCTGGGGCCCTGGGGAGGGAAATACTAATGTAAATATTTTACCACTTCGACAAATCCTGGAAGCGGGAAGAAAAATGTAAGAGAATTCCCCAGCACAGGTCTGAGTTTGGAAGTAGAGGATTAATGAAGCCTTTGCTATAGCTCCCATCCAATAGGCAGTAGTCTCTAAAAGATAAGTTTGTTATCCAAATTATTCAAGTTGAATGATAATGAAAACACTATTGATAATATACTTGACCATCAAAACAAATTATATCCCTGGGCAGGTACTGTCTTGCAAAGCTGCTTTCATTAATGATCTGTAAGCACCTGAGTTATTTTTCCAATCCCTTGGTTTGCAGTTTAAGAGGGCAAAGTTGCAATAAACTTTGCATAATAGGTTTAGTCCAGGGGTGGGCAAACTTTTTGACCTGAGGGCCACACCTGGATGGGGAAATTGCGGGGCTAGGGGTTGGGGTCCGGGAGGGAGTGTGGGATGTGCGAGGAGGTTCAATGTGCAGGAAGGGGCTCAGGGCAAGGGGTTGGGACAGAGGAGGAGTGTATGAGGGAGCTCAGGGAAGGGGACTGGGGTGCAGGAGGGTGTGGGGTGCAGCAGGGGGCTCACGGTAGGGAGTTGGGGTGCAGGAGGGTGTGGGGTGCGGCAGGGGGCTCAGGGTAGGGAGTTGGGTGTGGGGTGCAGGAGGGGTTCAGGCTCCGGCCCAGCGCCGCTTATCTGGAGCAGCTCCGGGGTGGCAGTGGCATGCACCCTGCCTGTCCCGGCCCCGGCCCCGGCCTCGGCCCCACTGCTCCTGGAAGCGGCTGGCACCATGTCCCTGTGGCCCTGGGGGGGGGTGGGGGGGCGGGCAGAGGGCTCCGTGCACTGCCCTTGCCGTGCCTTCTGGTACTTCCCCTGAAGCTCCCTGTTCCTGGTCAATGGGAGCTGCGGGGGGGGTGCCTAGAAGCGAGGGCAGCGCACAGAGCCCTCTGCCTCTACTCCTCCAGGACCCACAGGAATGTGGTGCCGGCCACTTCTGGGAGTGGCGTGGGGCCAGTGGCGCCACGGGGTGACAATCCTGTGGGCCGGATCCAAAGCTCTGAGGGGCTGGGTCTGGCCTGTGGGCTGTAGTTTGCCCACCCCTGGTTTATTCAGACCCTCAAATTAACTGTTTCTTCCTACTTTTTTTTCCTGCCAGTTAGATTTATATTCCTTTTAAATGTTCATTTCGTCACTACTTATTTCTATTTTTCATCAAGCGATGCAGTCAAACTTTTTGGTTTTTTGCATTAGATTGAATACGAGTGCTCTGCTCATTCTTGCTATAAACATTGTGGTCGAAGGCCCACGGTTTCAAATTCTCTTTCATTGACTTCAGTGAATTGTGTGAGGTGGGCCCGCCAGATCAGGGCCTGAACTACTTGTCGCCCAGAACTGTTTCAGGTGGCAAAGCTCTTATTTATTTCAGTGATTTCAAGACCCAGGGAGAGGTTAGACAATTATCTATGCACGCAGTCAGGATGTGTATGTGTGTGTGTGGTGTGTGTGTGTGTAAACATTCAGCCTTTCAGCCTTTTTATTTTTTCAGTTGGTGACTGAAGCCTGTGATGGCCATGCTTATGAGAACTAGTTCCTGCAAGTCACCAGTCAGTAGTAGTAGTAGATACACCAGTAATCAAAATTTGTTTTAAATCTCTTTTGGCATTGCATATTTAATTCTATGTTGCACTGGTTCACACTCTGCTCCTGAGGCGTACAAATCAAGGTGTTGGTTATAATTTCAAAAGGATTTAACTATGTCTCAAGACTACCTATGCTCTCTTTTTGAAGCTGTGATTGGATGGAACATCTTGCTGTCTGCGCTTAAGGCTGAACTTAGCGGGGATGGATAGCTGGGTAATTTTATGACCCTAAGCATGCCTATAGTCACACCCCATGCACTGTTGTAATAATTTTTGTACAAAGTATGCTTCTGATGTATATTTGAAAACTAATAACTCACTGATCATTAATAATCTTGCATGACGTATGTATGTGATATGCATTAACGAGTAATGGATATAAGCTGGAATTATCATTAAAGTGTATTTAAACCAGGAGGGAGTTGAGAGTTGTCGGCTTTAGACAAAGAAACATGTATTTGAATCTCTAACCAGCCCAGCCTTCAGGCAAAGGCAGTAAAGGTCCATTTTTACATATTAGATAAACAAAGCTAACAAGTGGGGGAAGAAAGAGTGTAGAGCTTCTTTAACCACCAAACTCTGTTGCCTTTCTCACAGCTTCAATAAACTTTACTTTGGAGTGGGTGGGTAACCATCAGAAGAATTAATTTAAAAGATATACTGGTCTATAACGATGGGGGCTGAACATCAAGTGATAAGCCAGGGATCAGCGACCTTTGGCACGCAGCCTGCCGGGGTAAGCCCCCTGGTGGGCCGAGCCATTTGTTTACCTGCCATGTCCACAGGTTTGGCCGATCGCAGCTCCCACTGGCCGCAGTTCGCTGCTCCAGGCCAATGGGGGTTACAGGAAGTGGTGTGGACTTATACAAGACTGTATACAATTTTACTGTATTATTAAAGCATATAGAGTGAAGTCTTTTCTGAAATGTCATTAACATTATATGTGGAAATATGGATACTTGATATTATGCTTTAAAGTCTTTGGCTAAACAGAGAAAAACATGTTCTCTCCCACAGCTGAGAGAAAGCAGCCATTTACCTGTCTCCTATGTAAATTAAAGCATGGTGGAATCAAAACAATGGAAATCTCATTTATATATAGGGGGGCAGGAGACCCACCGAAAGGGAAGAACAGAATGAGGTCATCCTGCCTCATGGAACAAAGTCGTTGAACTTTGGAAGATATAAGAAAAGACAGAAGCCATGGAAACTTTTTAAAGACACCATAATAGATAGATGCTCAACTTAAATGTACACCCTAAATTAAAAAACATAATAAGAGAACCAAAGAAGTGCCACTGTGGCTAAATAACAAAGTAAAAGAAACAGAGGCAAAAAGGCATCCTTTAAAAAGTGGACGTTAAATCCTACTGAGGAAAATAGAGCATAAACTCTGGCAAGTAAAGTGTAAAAATATAATTAGAAAGACCAAAAAAGAATTTGAAGACCAGCTAGACGAAGACTCAAAAGGTAATAGCAAAATTTTGAAGTACATCAGAAGCTAAATGACCAGTGGGGGCCTCTGGATGATCGAGATGCCAAAGGAGCACTCAAGGACGTTAAAACCATTGCGGAGAAACTAAATGAATTCTTTGCATTGGTCTTCACAGCTGAGGATGTGAGGGAGATTCCCAAACCCAAGCCATTCTTTTTAGGTGACAAATCTGAGGAACTGTCCCAGATTCAGGTGACATTAGAGGACGATTTGGAACAAAGTGATAAATTAAACAGTAATAAGTCACCAGAACCATATGTTTTTCTTCGAGTGGTGTCCCTGTGGGTGCTCCACTTCAGATGTCAGTGCATCCTGGCACTGTTGATCAGAGATCTTTGGTAGCTGTGCCCAATCGGGACACGCATGCGCACTTGGTGTCTTGCAGCATCATTGGAGTCTGTTTGGTGCCTGCACATTCTGACCCCCTCAGTTCCTTCACAACCATCCTCGACTGAAGACAGAACTTGGGGCTACCCACATTCCAGAGGGCCAAAGAGCGGATATTAAATTGGTCCCGGTAGAGGGACAGCTAGTATCCAGAACGGTGCTTCAGACATCTCCTGGACATGGCTGACACCACAGCTCGCACCACAGCTACTGCAGTGGTGATGCATAGGGCCTCCTGGCTGTCCTCATTTGGCATCCCTAAATAACTGCAGACCAAAGTGGAGGATTTACCATTCGACAAAGACAGACTTTTTTCCGGGAACACCGATGAAGTCATTCACATGATGAAAGATTCCAGGGCTACCTTCCAAACACTAGGGATCTACAGCTGTCCTTCCAAGAGAGAGAGATACGAGCCTTACCAGAGGTCTTGCCCGCAGCAATACAACCACCCAAAGTCCAAGCAGTATGACACTAGGAGCTCCCGTGGCATGCCTAACAGATGTCGAAAAATCCAGTCCGAACAACTTATGTCCCACCCGTCGGGCAACAAACTGCAATTTTGAAGTCTTGGTCGAGGGTCTGAGCGACCACTCCTTACCACCAAAGCCTACTTGCCCTTTTGGCCATCGCCTCCAACACTTCCTCCACACTTAGTGAAACATCACACAGGATTGCTGGGTCCTGGAAATAGTGTAGTCGGGCTATTCCGTCCCCTTTATTTAATGGCTCCCTACCCTTCCCCGTCCCTCTTCAAAGACCCCTCTCACAAACACCTACTTCAGGAAGAAGTAACTCATCTACTCTCTTAGGTGCAGTGGAACAAGTTCCAATACAACACAGAGGGAAAGGATTTTATTCCCAGTATTTCTTGACCCTGAAAAAAAGCAGAGGATGGTGAACCATTCTAGACCTGTGACGACTCAACAAATTCGTCTGCTCCCAAAAATTCAGAATAGTCACGTTGGGCACAATAATACTGACGCTGGAATGAGGGGACTGGTTCTCAGCCCTCGACCTACAAGACGCGTATTTCCATATCTCAATACAGCCAGCACACAGACAATTCCTATGGTTCACATTGGAACATGACCACTTTCAATAAAGAGTGCTCCCATTCAGTCTCTCCATCGTACTGCGAGTGTTTTCCAAGACTATCACAATGGTGGCGGCCTACCTGCGCAAACAAGGGATCATATTTTTCCCATACCTGGCTGACTGTGTCATCAAGGGCTAATTGTGCGAAGAAATGTAAATGGCCGCATAGTCGACCATTGCTCTTTTCCAAAGGCTTGAACTGCAAATAAATGTTCAGAAGTCCACTGTGATGCCTACACAGCAAATAGAGTTCATTGGGGCTTACCTGGACACAATCCTAGCCAGAGCCTTCCTCCTGCAGGCCAGGTTCCTCACCATCAAACACCTCATACACACAGTATCCCTCTGCCCAAGGATCAAAGCCGGGACTTGCCTGCAACTTCTGGGCCACATGGCAGCTACCGCATTTGTGGTGAAACACAGCAGACTACACATGAGGTGCTTAGAGGGCTGGCTATTTTAGTATACAAACCTGCCAAGAACAGCCTCCACATGATGGTAACTCCACCTACAAACATGCTGAACTCACTGTACTAGTGGACAGAAAGGGAGAATATATGCACAGGAGTTCTCTTTTGCCAAAATTCCCCCACACTCATGCTCACCACAGACGCCTCCCTGATAGGCTGGGGTGCACATCCGCAACCCACACAACACAAGGCGGGTGGTCTGCACTGGAGGCCCATCTGCATATAAACCTCCTAGAACTCAGAGCAATCAGGTACTCCTGCCTTCACTTCCTCCCATTCATTCAGAACAAATCTATTTGAGTTCTCATGGACAACATTACATGCAAATTCTATATCAGGAGTCGGCAACCTCTGGCACGCGGCTTACCAGGGTAAGCAGTGGGAAGCTGCGGCCAGCACATCCCTTGCCCGCGCTGCTTCCCTCCACCCCCATTGGCCTGGGACGGTGAACCACAGCCAGTGGGAGCCACGATCAGCCAAACCTGCTGATGCGGCAGATAAACAAACTGGCCCAGCCTGCAAGTGTGCTTACCCTGATGAGCTGCATGCCAGAGGTTGCCGACCCCTGTTCTACATCAACGGACAAGGGGGAGCAAGATCACACTCCCTGTGCAAAGAAGCCATCAAACATTGGAGCTGATGCATAGGACATTGTGTAGACATCACAGCCTCATACCTGCCCAGGTGTCAGAACATCACCACTGACACCCTCAGCTGGCACTTGTCACACAAACACGAATGGGAATTAACTCCTATGATCGCATCCTACCTATTCTCCCTTTAGGGTTCTCCTTCGATAGATCTATTTGCCACAGCAAGGAACCGCAAATGCCAATTATTTTGCTACAGAGTGGAACTCGGAACCAGCTCCCTGGGAGATGCGTTCCTAATCCCATGGAACAGGACTCTTATATATGCATTCCCTCCGATTCCTCCTTTAATACACAGAGTTCTCTGCAAGATCAGGGACGACAAGGCCAAGGTCATACTTATCGCCCCAGCATGAGCCAGACAGACCTGGTATCCTTACCTAGTTTGCACATTGATCTGCTCTCCAAGAACTCTCCTGATGAGACCAGACTTCCTCTCCCAGAGCAATGGTTGCATCCTCCATCCGCAACTGGAGAAACTTCATCCAATGGCCTGGCTCCTCGTTGGTTCCAATTGCACGAACTAGCCTGTTCAGAGCAAGTCAGACGTGTTATAACGCAGTAGACACAACTCCACTCGCTATACTTTCTTTCGAAAATGGAAACGATTCTCAATGTGGTGCTTACAGAAAACCCTCATACCCTGCACCACACCCCTTCCCAATATCCTAGACAACATTTTAGAACTCAAAAACAAAGGTCAGAGTTCATCTCACAAGAAACTGGACGGCTCCTCTGTCTTCACCGACCCTACTACAAAATGCTTCCTTACCAGACTCCAAAACCTCTACCCTGAAGTCCACCCCCTCCCCACAACCACCTGGAATTTGAACCTCGTCCTCAGAGGCCTCATTAGACCTCCCTTTGAACAGACAGGTACCTCCTCCTTACTCCACATGTCCAGGAAGGTTGCATTTCTTGTGCCCATCACATTAGCTAGATGGGGCAGGGAAATAAGTGCGCTCATGGCCAACCCTTCATACGCTAATTTCTTTAAGGACAAGACCACAATGCGACCCCACCCTCAATTTATGCCAAAGATGGTGTCCTCTTTCCATCTTAACCAGCTGATACACCTCCTCCTTTTTACCCCAAACTCCACAAAAACTCACAGGAAGTGGCACTTCATACCCTTGACATTAGACGGGCGATTGCCTTCTACTTGGACAGATCAAAATCATTTAGTAAATCACCCAGACTCTTCATATCCACTGCAGAATGCTCCAAAGGAGCTGCTAACAGTGGCTCTCCTTGTGGATCTCTGACTATATTAGGTCCTGCTACCAGATCCATGACACTGAACCTCTTGACAGCATCAGAACTCATTCCACTCAAGCTATGTCAACATGGGTAGCATTCCTACACAACATACGCATATGCAAAGCCGCTACATGGTCGTCGGACCATACGTTTGCCAAACACTATGCCATCATACAAGACACCAGAGTGGATGCTATAGTAGGTCATACAGTACTGTCTGCCACTGCCAAACCTGCAACTCCAAAGTCCCCCCAACCATAGCTGGTCCTGCTCTACATTTACCTGCAGTGGAGCACCCACAGGGACACCACTTGAAGAAGAAGAAGAGGTTATTTACCCTTTGCAGTAACTGAGGTTCTTCGAGATGTGTTTCCCTGTGGGTGCTCCACTACCCACCCTCCTCCCCTCTACTTTGGAGTTTGACTTAAAGGATTCTATGGTGGAGAAGGAACTGAGGGGTTCGGAATGCGCATGCACCAAACAGACTCCCAACGGCGCCACAAGACACGAACTGCACACGCGCATCCTGATTGGGCTCTGCTACCAAAGATCTCTGATTAACAGCCCTGGGATGCACCAACGCCTGAAGTGGAGCACTCACAGGGACACACATCTCGAAGAACCTCAGTTACTGCAAAGGGTGAATAACCTTTTCGTATACCCCCAAGAGCTCTGAAGGAATTCATATGTGAAATGGCAGAACTACTAACTGTAATTTGTAACCTATCATTTAAATCAGCTTCTGTACCAAAATGACTGGAGGATTGCTAATGTCAAGCCAATTTTCATAAAGGGCTTCAGAGGTGATCCCAGCAATTACAGGCTGGTAAGCCTGACTTCAGTACCAGGCAAACTGGTTGGAATTATAGAAAAGAATGAAATTGTCAGACATATAGGTGAATGTAATTTGTTGGGGGAAGAATCAATATTTTTTTTTTTTTTAAAGGAAATCATGTCTCACCAATCTACTAGAATTCTTTGAGGAGGTCAACAAGCATGTGGACAGGGGGGGAATCCAGTAGATATAGTATATTTAGATTTTCAGAAAGCCTTTGACAAGGTCCCTCACCAAAGCTCTTAAGCAAAGTAAGCTGTCATGGGAAAAGCAGGAGGGTCCTCTCATAGACTGGTAAAAAGATATGGTTAAAAGATAGGAAACAAAGAGTAGGAATAAATGGCCAGTTTTCAGAATGGAGAGAGGTAAATAGTGGTGTCCCTCAGAGGTCTGTACTGGGACCAGTGATATTCAAAGTATCCATAAAATGATCTGGAAAAGGGGGTAAACAGTGAGGTGGCAAAATTTGCAGATGATACAAAACTACTCAAGATAGTTAAGTCCAAAGCAGAATCTGAAGAGCTACTAAATTGAGTGACTGGGCAACAAAATGGCAGATGGAATTCAGTGTTGATAAACACAAAGTAATGCACCTTAAAAAACATAATCCCAACTGTACATATAAAATGATGGGGTCTAAATTAGCTGTTACCACTCAGGAAAGAGATCTTCGAGTCATTGTGGATAGTTCTCTGAAAACATCCACTCAATGTACAGCGGCAGTCAAAAAAGCGAACAGAATGTTGGGAGTCATTAAGAAAGGGATAGATAATAAGACAGAAAATATCATATTGCCTCTATATAAATCCACGGTACACCCACACCTTGAATACTGCTTGCAAATGTGGTTGCCCCAACTCAAAAAAGACATGTTGAAATTGAAAAAGGTTCAGATAAGGCAGGAGTGTGCAAACTTTGTGGGCCGAGGGCCACATCTGGGTGGGGAAATTGTATGCAGGACAGGGGGTTGGGGTGCAGGAGGGGTGAGGAATGCAGGACGGGGCTTATTATAGTGTGAGGAGAGATTAATAAGATTGGGACTTTTTATCTTGGAAAAGAAATGATGGGGGGTGGGATATGATAGATATCTATAAAATCATGACTTGTGTGGAGAAAGTAAATAAGGAAATGTTATTTGCTCCTCATAACACAAGAACTAGGGGTCACAATATGAAATTCATAGGCAGCATGTTTAAAAGAAACAAAAGGAAGTCTTTCTTCACACAGCACACAGTCAACTTGTGGAACTCTGCCAGAGGATGTTGTGAAGGCCAAGACTATAACAGAGTTCAAAAAAGAACTAGATACATTCATAGAGGATAGGTCCATCAATGGCTGTTAGCCAGGATGGGCAGGGATGGTATCCCTAACCTCTGTCTGCTAGAAGCTGGAAATAGGCAACATGGAATGGATCACATGATGATTGCCTGTTCTGTTCATTCCTTCTGGAGCACCTGGCATTGACCACTGTCGGAAAACAGTCTACTGAGCTAGATGGACCCTTGGTCTGACCCCAATATGACTGTTCTTTTGTCCATCTTTGGCATCCCTCACTAAACAGACACAAGAGAACAGAGCTCGTGCAATTGGAGAAGGATGAGTCCTTCAACAAAGGGGGGCAGTTTGAAGTCTCTGGAAACGGCATATAGACAAAAAACCATCTTGAACAAAGCCTGCAACTTTCTGGATTTAGTTTTAGACTTTTAGATGCACGTCTTTACTTTTATTTGCTTGTAACCCTTTCTGTCTTTATTCCTTTACTTGGCATCACTTAGCCGGTTTCCTATTGTTAGTAAGCTTGTTTACTTTTACTATGAACAAACTCGGTGCTGTGTTTAAATTGAAGGGTGTATTTACCTCAGTTAAGTTAATAAGCTGTTTTTTGCCTTTAGAGGAACGAATAAACCCTGTTGTTTTTCTGAACTGACCAGGGAAAGGGCTGGACATAGCAGAGACACAGTTTTGCGAAGTCAGAGACTGGGAGTGTGTAGGGGGTCACCTTGCTGGTTGTAACGAAGGGTATGTCTACACTACGGGATTATTCTGGTTTTACAGAAACCGGTTTTTTAAAACAGATTGTTTAAAGTCGAGTGAACGCAGCCACACTAAGTACATTAATTCGGCGGTGTGCGTCCATGTACCGAGGCTAGTGTTGATTTCCAGAGCATTGCACTGTGGGTAGCTATCCCGTAGCTATCCCATAGTTCCCGCATCTCACCCCCAATCCCATAGAATTCGGGTTGAAAGCCAATCATGATGACAAAACCCAGATGCGCAGTGATTCGGGTAAATTGTCACTCATCCATACCTCTTGAAAGCAAGGCAGACAATCATTGGCCTTTTGTCGATGGATTGCCCTGGCAGACGCATAGCATTGTAACCATGGAGCCGTATGATCCTATATCACTGTCCCGTATGTGTACTGAATGCGCTGACAGCCGCGTTACTGAACGAGTGCAAAACAGCAAGCATTCATTGCCTATTGAAGTAACAAGGCCCGGTATTGACACCGTCTGCTGTTTCTGGAAATTGTTGAATGATGTACCAGTCATATCTGTCGCTGCTGCTGTATAGGGTGCTCCTGGCTGCTCACTGAGTGGCCAGGCGCAAAATGACAAAATGAATGACTTCCGCAGGTCGTTTCCTTCTTTATGTTTGTCTAAAATAAGAGTCGTCCCTGCATAGAAGTAGTGGGAAGTCTACAGAAACAGAGAGCACAGACCGCGTCCGTGTCGAGCCCAGATTATTCGGAAAATGATGAGCTGCATGCCATTTAGGTGCCCCGCAACACAACCCCAAGCCATTGTTTCCCTCCTCCCACCCCACCCTCCTGGCTACCGTGCAGTTATCCCCCATTGATTATAATGACAAATAAAGAATGCAGGGAATAAAACAAACACGGATTTTAGCGAGAAAATAAGGGAGAGGTACTCCAAGCTGCTATATATTCCAGGCGGGACGATTCTCAGTTACTCATTAAAAGGGTGCGAGGGAGAGAGACAGCCTCTGCTGCTAATGATAGTCGCAGAATCTAATTAGACATGAAAGGGCAGTGGGAAGGGAGAGGAGCTCCCTCCAGCTGTTATCGATGAGGATGGTTACACAGCCCTACTGCACCTTCGGCCAGACTGAAGGCTACCAGACCCAAAGCTAAAGAAGGCATAATGACGGGGAGTCTTCCATTTTTGCCCAGGCGCCCCCGCATTACCTCACGAGGCAGCCAGGAGCACTCACGGGATGATTGACTGGAGACGGCTATCAGTCTTAGTGCTACCGTACCGTCTTGCACCGGGGGAGGAGGAGACGAGCTCTGTTTAGCGCTGCATCAACCCGCTACCAGCAATCCCAGTAACATAGCGTGATCATTGAAAAGAGACTCAAAAACTATTTTTTCCTTTACTTGGGGGGGTAGGGATGGGCGTAAAATTGACGACATATTCCCTGAACTAACTAAAGCGACAATGTTTTGAACCCTTCAGGCACTGGAGCTCAGGAAGAATGCAAATGTTTTGGAGACTGCGGGAACTGTGGGATAGCTCGAAGTCCTCAGCCCCCTCTCTCCCTCCAATGAGGTTCCATTGATTCTTTGGCTTTCCGTTACGCTTGTCACAGAGCACTGGGTTGAAGTCCCTGCTGTGCCTGTGTCTTATCATAGCCTGGAAGATTTTTCAAATGCTTGGCATTCGTCTTCTGGAACAGCTCTGATAGAAAGATTTGTTCCCCATACAGCGATCAGATCCAGTATCTTCGTACGTCCATGCTGAGAGCTCTTTTGGATTTGGGACTCGCATGGCACCCGTGTTTGATCAGCGCTCCACGTTGAGCAAACAGGAAATGAAATTCAGAAGTTCGCGGGCTTTCCTGTATACCTGGCCAGTGCATCCGAGTTGAGATGGCTTCCAGAACAGTCAACACGATCGGAACTGCACTGGAAGATACCGCCTGGAAGCCAATACCGTCGAATTGCGGCCACACTAACTCTAATCCGACATGGCAATACCGATTTCAGCGCTACTCCCCTCGTCGGGGAAGAGTACAGAAATCAGTTTTAAGAGCCCTTTATATCGATATAAAGGGCTTCGTTGTGTGGACGAGTGCAGGGTTAAATCGGTTTAACGCTACTAAATTCAGTATAAACGTGCAGTGTAGACGAGGCCTAGGGCTGGTAGAAGTCTATGTGGGGCTGCAGACAGACTGCTGGGGTCAGAGCTGCTGAACCGGGGCTGTCTAGCACACAGACACTTCACAGTGTGACCTGCATGGTTGTGAGCATCCTAGGCTGGAAGGTACAGCAGCAAAGCATTAAGACATTCAGGATTGGAGGGCAAGTGGCGGTACAACCTCTCACTGGTCTGGATTGCACCCAGAACCACGTGGCATCTTGGCAGTGTTTTTTTTTATTCTGGATTTTGCTCCCTTTGGTCCACCAGAGAAAGAAGTTGGCAGTTTTTTAAGTTTATGGTGCAGAATACACTGTGTGCTCTAGTTCAGTGGTTTTCAAATTGCAGGTCGTGACCCAGTACTGAGTCGTGGACTGTAAGGCACTGGGTCACAGCGGCTCTGGTCAGCACCGCCGACCAGGCCATTAAAAGCCCCATTGGTGGTGCTTCCCGGCTAAGGAAGGCTAGTCCCTACCTGTTCTGACACTGCGCTGCGCCCCGGAAGCGGCCAGCAGCAGGTCCGGCTCCTAGACAGATGGGACACGTGTCTTGATGTGCTTCCCCCACCCCAAGCACTGGCTCCACACTCCCATTGGCCAGTTCCTGGCCAATGGGAGCTGGGGGTGTGTGTGCCTGTGGGTGAGGCCTGTGGTGCCAGGACAGGTAGGAAGCCTGCCTTAGCACCCCTGCTGTGCTGCTGACTGGGAGTTGCCTTAGCACCCCAACCCCACTGCCCCAGTCCCCAGCCCTGAGCCCCTCCCAACCCGGAGCCCCTTCCTGCACACCAAACCCCTCATTCTTGGCCTCACCCTAGAGCCTGCACCCCCGTCCCAGAGCCCTGGCCCCTCCAGTACCCCTGCCCCAGCCCAGAGCCCCCTCCCACACCCAAACCCTTCATCCCCAGCTCCCTTGGGTCACGGGCATCAACAATTTTCTTCAACTGGGTCGCCAGAAAAAAACTTTGAAAACCACTGCTCTAGTTCTTTCCAGAGCTTATAGCCAGGGGAGTATTTATTGCACATACTTCATTAGTGGATGAAGACAGCAGAGACAAAGGTGGGGTAGAATATACCATAGTTTATAAAAAAAAAATAATTTTTGTTTTTATAAAAGTGTATTTCCCTCCCCAAAGATGATGTCCCTTGTAAATAGTGTGTATTAGCTAAATGTGGATATGATGTACTGGTTTTAAAAAAAACCAAATACCAGGAAAGCTTCAGACCAGGCTTCACCTTGTTACAAATGATTTGTTTTGTCTTGCTTGCAGTTGAAGCATCTTGCCATAATGGAGATGAAACCATGGAAACTATTGAAGCTGCTGAGGCACTTCTCAATATGGACTCCCCTGGTCCTATGTTGGATGAAAAAAGAATAAGTGAGTTGAACAGTAGTAAATTAAATATATATGTGACAAGTTTATAAGAAAAATTTGAAGAAACTCAATATATTGTGGATTTTCCTGTATGTATAAAAATAATATCAAAGGGTGTGAGTAGATGAAACTTGCTGGCTTTGTTGGTAGCTTTAACATGCAACATGCCAGCTTAGGGAATCACATAAGCATAGGCTAATCAGTGTCACAGTTGGACGTTGGAGGTTATGAAAGAAAGGGAAATAAAATAGGATGTGTGTGTGTGTGTGTGAGGATTTAAATGTAATATCATGCTGAAATGCTACAGTTTATCTCGTTATTAGGTATTGTATTTCACATTGGCAAAGTAACTGAATGAATGCAGGTTACCTTAGATATGAATGAAAATGTCATGTTCTGTTATCACAGCCTTAGTTTCTGTTGCAAGTATTAAATTATTCTGCACTGTGTTATGTATAAACCTCATGAACAGGCTTGTTCATTTGTGGGCTGACCTCTTCTGCTGTGATAACCTTAATTATAATAATAAATTTTATGTACATTATTATGGCTATACTTTGACCTATTGAAATTTTTCCTTATAATTGGAAGTGTTTTTTAAAAGTGCATTTAATTCTGTAAAAAGCATTGATGATGTCATCTTTTTTTCCCCTAAGCAAATATGTTTAGTACATCTGAAGATGAAATTATTGTTGCTCCTGTTACCCATGTATCTGTCACACTTGATGGGATCCCTGAGGTTGTAGAGGTTCACCAAGTTCAAGACTCTTATGCTGAATCATCAGACACTCCAGAACTTGAGCAGCCTAAGAAGAGGAAAGGTAAGACATTCACAGGATATGTGAGTTTGGAATAGAAAATGCTTAGAGTTGTGTTTTCTTCTTCTTGTGTATATACAACAGCTGATTAACATTAATAGGAGCTACATATAGGCATCAAGACAACATAAACTAAGCTTACTCAGCTAGCTGTTCAGAAAAAGCAATTTTACTTGTGACAAAGTGAAAATTTTCTGTAGGTGTTTTTTTTGTTTGGTTGTTTTTTTTTAAGCCTAGGCATGCCTAGTTTCCCTTTGTATATTGCGTTGCTACTCAGTGGATGCAAAAGGGTTGACAGTGCTTCTAGAACAGCACAGGAGGTTTGTGTATGTGTGTGGCCTTGCTGTCTGGGGGGAATGAATACAGTCATGAAAGAGCTGGCTCAGACTGACTCGAATCCAGCAAGACATAGATGATGTTCCAGCAACTGAACAAACACTTGCCAGCAGGCAGGACTTGAGAACTGAGCTGGAGAGCAAAGTGTCAGGTGACTGGAAGAAGGGTGGGCTCAGGAGGTTGGACCAGGTAAGACAAAGGAAAGGACAGAGACAGAGATCAAGTATATCAAAGATTGGCTGTCTGATTGTGGCACTGGTTTGACCAGGATAGACTATGGCTTAACTTCTGCCTCTTCTGTGCTAACCTAACAACTTTCAGATTCATTGTGCCATAGTAATAAATGGTTACCTTGTTTTGAAAAGGTCACCTGTGTCACTGTAAGTACTCACTGAGAGCATTGTGCCCTGAAGGGGTAGAGTAAAACCTTCCATAGGACTCTTGGTTGGCTGGATTCAGTACAGGGCTCCACGGAAAGAAACTGGAATTGTGGGTGCCAAAGGCCCAGTCTGGGAGTCGTGAAGACCGCGGGCCTGCCCCTGTGAAACTGTGTGACTCCTTAGGGCCTGATATACTACAGAGGTCACTTTCAGGAGACTGGTAACAGGCTGGATTATAGACCAGACCCTGTGGCTCCAGGACACTTGTAAACTGAGCAAATGTGCTCAGATTCTAACAGTAGTTGGGATAGATCATATGGAATCATCATGCCCTGCAAAACATGGAACTTTGCTATGCCATCTTTATAAAGTCACTCTTCAAAGCAGAACCACACTGTAAGTTGTAAGGCCTTTTGTTATTTAAGTGTTCTAGTAGTTGCTTCTGCGGTACCTCAAGCATTATACTATTAACTTAGTTCATTTACCTAAGACAGGTTTGAAAAAAGTATTCTGTTTTATTTAGCATTAGATTAAAATATATCCTGCACTCTTTGCTGGAAGCTATTGGAGAATTGTTTGGCTTGAGGAATGTTTCTGTTAAGAACATGAGAAAAGAGCTAAGTTGTCTTTCTTTGTGGAAGCCTGATTGTCACAACTGTTATAATAGTCTCAATTTCCAATAGTTGTGTGTTTTTGTGTCTGTGCTCTGGTATTTATCACAACATGGTTTGCAGTAGATTGCAGCCTGCTTAGCAGACTCTGTAAGCTATCTGTCCAGCTAAATAAGCATCTAAATGGGGAAAATCACCATGCTTCATTGGGCTATCTGTTGTTAAAAAATGATTGAATAGAATTTGTAGTTTAATTTGTTTTAAATTTCTTATTATTTTACTGGATTTAGGTGCTTATATAGCTGTTAAAATAGAGTTACAAAAATAAAAATAACACATACATCCTGAAAAGCCTATACAAAAACATAGTAATATCAATTACACAACATCTGATCAAGCTTTGTACTATACCTTGAAGAGTTACAAATTCAGACTGTTGAACTAGAGGGGGAAATGCTCCAAAGCAGAAGCTGCATTAGGAAACTGCCCAGGAGAATGGTGGCTTGAGTGTCTTCACTGATTGCAATGTTGATGATGTCAGACATCAATTTCAGAGTAATGTGGTTCTGAAAACTAGTACTTTATAGGTTAAAACCAACATCTTAAACTCTACCTGGCCAGATTACAGAGTACCAGTGTTTATGTGCTCTATGTGATATATCATTCAGTAAGCAAGGACCTATGTCCTGTAGTAAGTTCAGTTTCCAGATGGTCTCGTGATATAGTCACGTCCAAGTAGAATGCCTTGCAATAGTTTAGGCTTGGGGGGAGAAAGGCATGGATTATTTTAGCAGCATGGTTTGTTTCCAAAATTCAAGGCCAGGACATGGCACAGCAGGGCGCACTCTTAGCTACAACTGTTAGAGTAACCAAGGATCTGAGACCCCCTAAATTGCTAACCTGTTTAAACAAATTTTAGATTTTCCCTTGATCAGAAATGTTATGATATGGGACAGTCAGCTCTTCTGATTGTTTCATTAAACTACCAAACATTACCTCAGTCTTGACTAGATTGAACCTCAGCCACCTAGTTCTCACTCAAGCCGCAATTTAATTAATTCCTGGCAAAATCAGACCAATGTTGATGTGGAGCTGGCGTTCTCAGTTTACTAAAGGCACTGCAGTCTGTCTCCTCGCTCTCCTTCTCAATGTGCTTGCATACATTTCATACAGACGAGGACACAAGATGGAATCTTTCAGCACCCCATCTGACTGAGCCCTCAGGGCAGAAGACCATTCAATCAAAGCAATCTTATAGGACTTCTTGCACAAAAGTAGCTGAGCTATTCAAGATGTCTCCATCTAACCCTGGTAGGGACCACTGACATTTCAGCAATCTCTCATGGTCAGTTAAATTAAAGATCCAAAACAATGGGTCTCAACCATTGTCATATACTGACCGCATGTGCCAATAGAAATATTTCAGGACTTCACCCCTCCCCCAATCTAGCCATAAAGAAATGAAGGGTGGTTGTGACCTCCAAGGTCAAGAACCCATGACCGAAAGAGTTATCTTTGTTGATAGCTATGATGACGTCCTTGGCAATATGATCAGTACAGTTTCTGTCCCATACCCAGCCCTGAATCCTAAGTGACTGGGGGAAGAAAACAAATATTGCCAGAGTTGCTCACCACAGTTGTTTCAATAAAGCTTTTTCCAGAATGAAGGTCATGCAAATATAGATACTTAGCAAGATTGTCAGTGTCAAAAGATGGCTGCCTGAGCAGAGGCCTTGCAGTGCCTTTCAAAAAAAAACCCCAGCTGGTATCCTGCCTACTCATGCTGCCAAAGGGGATATTGACATTTCAGGCCAATAGAAGGCTGAGCTGGCTTTCGCCAACCAGTAAAGGATGAGATTTTATTTCATGGACTAAAACTTATAGTTCCTCAGCTCCTACAAAATCTCAGTGAGCAACATTTGCTGAATTGCAGAACTTTTGAACCCTGAAGATATTGCTCTGTTACTATGAAACTGACAGATCAGTCCAGAAGTGAGTAGGTTTAATCACAAAGTAATATGAAAATTCCTCACAATGAGAAAATCTTAACTCTTTATCAGAGTTATTTTATTATTTGTATTATGGTAGCACTTAGAGGCCAAACCAAGAATGGAGCCCTGTTGTGCTAGGCACTGTGTAGATGCATTGCTTGCATGCTACACAGGCAAGACAAACTCTTTGGGAAAGGGTCAGAGGGTAAATAGAGGGACCATGAAATGACTTGCCCAAGGTCATGCATGTTGTCAGTAGTAGAGCTAGGAATAGAATCATGATTTTCTGAGTGCCAGGTCAGTACTTCATCCACTGGATTATGTTGCTTCTCACCAGAGTAGAGATAATATGTAAAATAAAATCCTCATTGTGCCTAGACATTGCCAAAGTGCCCAAGAGGTTAAGCAGGAAACTTGACTTGCCTAGTATTTGCCAGAAAACTCAGTCTTGAGGGTTCAGGACCAAAACACAATGCTATAAAATCTGACATCTAAATGAATGGGGAGCAATAGAAAAACAGATTCTGGATTTTGTTAAGAAATACATATGCGGAAGTTTCATTTTTGACCCTGCTCGAATAGCTGCAAAGGAATGCTCTTCATTCTTGTCAGGAGCTTTAACTAATCCCTCCCTCCCTCCCTCCCACTCTTCATAGGGTCCTTGAAACACAGCCACCATCTTTCTGGCTAAAAAAGGATGTGATGCTTTTCAGAACCTATTTATGTCACTCCCTGTTTGGCTGGAGATGGCACTGCTGGGCAATAAAAGGGAGCTGCTTCTACCCTCTTTTTTTGGTATTTCTAGCCACTGCATGCCAAATGTGTGAGAATTTAGGATTGAAAATGAGTGTTTCCCTCACATGGCAGTGCAGACCAATGCTATCAATGGAACTTTCTTCTCATATATTAGAGAGCTAAAGAATCTTGTTTTGTCTCTTAAGTTTCGATGCTAGCTAGAGAAGACTGTCATGTGTATTTTATCTAGCCTTTTAATTTAAAAAATATAGTTAAAAAGATGAATAAACTACTGTTAATTGCCTTTAGGTGTCCTAAAATGGACAAAAAAATACAGATTTCAAAGCAGAAGTATATAGCTTATGTATCTAGTTTTTGAAAAATAGGTAAAATCTTTGAAGCAAGAACAGTGAAATTGACTAGTGCTATGCGGAGTTCCCTCAACACCTGTTAGAGTCAGTGAGCATTGAGAGTGCTCAGTACTTTACAGCAGGGGTCGACAACCTCTGGCACGCGGCTTGCCAGGGTAAGCACCCTGGCGGGCTGGGCCAGTTTGTTTATCTGCCATGTCGGCAGGTTCGGCCAATTGCGGCTCCCACTGGCCGTGATTCGCTGTCCCAGGCCAATGGGGGTGGCGTGAAGCCACGTTCAGCACATCCCTCACCCGCACTGCTTCCCGCCACCCCCGTTGGCCTGGGACAGCAAACTGCGACCAGTGGGAGCCGCCGTCGTCCGAACCTGCCGACGCGGCAGGTAAACAAACTGGCCCAGCCCCTGGCTAGCCGTGTGCCAGAGGTTGACGACCTCTGCTTTAATGGGCCATTAAGAAGAAATGTAAGTGTTGATATGGGGAGGAATATAAAAAAAACGGAGTTATTTAATGAGTTAATGTTCTTTTCCAGATCACATTTTTATGTTGAAATTTACGTAATAGTGGTTTCATTTCAGGGAAAAAGTCCAAATCTTCTCGTCCTGAATCCCCTACGACAACTCCAAACATATCAGTGAAAAAGAAAAACAAAGATGGAAAGGGTAAGTGTGATGGTTTGAGTAGAATGTTTGTCTTCAGTGTTTTAAATTGAAAACTGAATCTGCGTCACATAAGAATGAAGCCTACCAGCTTTCTCAGTATGCAAAAATAAATCGTGTGTTTCCACATGCTCCGAAGACATGGTTGCCATCTTCTTTTAAAGCGGGGAGAGGGGGAAGGAGTGCAGGAAATCCCTTTGGAAGATACTCAGTTCATGGGAGGAATAATCCATTCTTCAGCTTATTAACGGGATCTTGGGAGATCTTCAACCTCCAACAAGCGCTGCTCTGTTTCAGGTCAAGTCTAGAGGGATGTTTTGCATTGTAGAAGTGTTTCTTGGGATGTTGTTGCTTCAACAGCTGATATTTGGAAACATTTTCCATTTGCCTGTTTCTAAATCTGCATAAGATGATCACATGGGTGGCAGGAAGAACAGTTCCCTTGTTTAAGAAAAAAGTGAAGCCACCAGAAGAAAGGTGTCAGAAGAGTTCCCTGGTACTCCCTCCTGTGCTATCCCAGCTCTCCCTCCCCCGCATTAATACAACTAAAACCAACACCTAATAGAATATAATTTGATAGCATGAATCATTTTAGTTTACAGCAAACTATGCAGCAGACTCATCCTGTTTTTGCCAATGGATCCTAATATGCTTCAATTGCTTTCTTGTTTGACATGGTATAAGTTATTATTTACTGCACATATTATAAGTAATTGTTAAAACATTAAAGTAAGGATATCTTGAACCTGTGAAGAATCATCTTGCGGGCCTCAGTTTAGCAAAGTACTTAAGCACCTGCTTAATTCCCAATCACTATAGTGGTACTTTAGTGTATATTTAACTGCTTTGCTGAACAGGGCTCAGCTTGAGCTTTTTGCTGATTCAGAGCCAAAGATGGCAAAATAATAATGTTCTGTTAAGAAATAATTCAGTTGGAATGGAAGGATGGTCACGTGTAGGAATTCTCAACCTGAAATTACAGTCTGTTCAGAAAGTAACAGGCACTCAGTTCCTGGAGCTTTGTTGTATTTGTGACTTAAATAAAAGTTAAGAAATCAATATAACTGCATTTGGGGAGTTTATATCTCCTGAAGGCTTTATTTATTTATTTTAGGAAATACAATTTATCTTTGGGAGTTTCTCTTAGCACTGCTCCAGGACAAAGCTACGTGTCCCAAATATATCAAATGGACTCAAAGAGAAAAGGGCATTTTTAAACTGGTAGATTCCAAGGCTGTGTCCAGATTGTGGGGAAAGCACAAAAACAAACCTGATATGAATTATGAAACAATGGGCAGAGCTCTCAGGTATGTGAGTTTTTAATAGTTGATTATTTTTGTCACAGCATTTTCATGTATTGAAAGCTTGTTACAATCTGTTTAACAACTGTGAAGGGCTTTTTGCTAAGATGAGCTCCAGTTTTTGAAATATGAAGCTGTTGGGTTTTCGAGGAGGGGGGAGAAGAAATGGGGGGAACGCTACAAAAATCTTAGACGTAAAAGCTTAATTTGAAGTTTATACAGAGCAAATTACACAGTAGAAGATTAAAAAAAGATTTGGATTTACACTGCTGTCCAATGACAAATCTGTGAAACTTATTTTATTGGCAGAAATTTGTTTTGTGGGTTTTACAAAGTGCTTACTTGAAAGTATTTGTAATTCTGTAGAAATCCTGCAAACTCAGAGCTTTCTTTTGTATTGCGTCTGGATTTTTTTACACTTCTTTAATATGGATAATATTGGATTGATTATTTTAAATGAATGCAACTTTACTGAAGAGGCAAAATATCTGATTTATATATAGTAAGCTGTATAACTTGCATGGAGTGTGGTTTTAATGCTTTGCACATTTAAAGAAATAGAGGTAGATCATCCCTAACCTAAAAAAATTAGTGATGCCCATTACAAATGAAGCACCTTCACTTCTGTTGTAAAAGCTATTGGAAAACTAGTAATGTGTTCAAAATTCAATACAATAATTTCCATGGTCAGTTAACCAAAGTATTACTGTTAACTGATAAATCTCCCACAGTGCTTAATAATGTAGGAAGATTTGAGTAGCCAATACTTCTTTGAGACCAAGCACACACAGTTTCAGGAGACTGAAAAGTCTGAGTGACAAGCCTTTACAACAAACTCCCGTAAATTAAACTTAAAGGTGGCCATCAAGTTATTAATTGTATTAACCTTAATATGTGCCAAATGACCCAGTTTCAAATCCAAGATATGAGGGTGTTCCACCCCAGCAGAATTCAGAATTCCCCAATTTGCATGTATATATGACTAGAAAAGCATCTAATCATATATGAGTACCTGTGCAAACTGGAAACTTGCTCATATAGAAAAGTTTGTGCAAATTAGGTGAGCAATTGCACAACGATAGATAGATGCAAGCCTAATTTCTAAACATATTCCCTATTGTTTGGGCCTTCTAACTCCTACTGTAATAATAATAATAATTTTGCTTAAAGCACTCTCCTCTCTTCCCCCCCAACCCTCTGACTTTTTATACCTTTATTGTAACTCAATTTGTAAACACAATGGACAGTAATGTTTCCCTATCCTCTCCCCTTTGCTCTACAAGAACCCTGTAGTGATAGGTAATATAGCTCTTTATATATTCTTTATATTGTGCACTTTATTTAGTAAAGAAAGAATTTTAATATTTGACAAAGACGGGAGACTTGAGTCAAGATATTGCCATTTTACCAGGATTATCAAAGTGTCATTTAACACTAGGCATTGCGATAAAACGAATAGTAATATTGATATCATGAAGTGCAAGTTGCTGTGAGTGATATACAATATGTCTCCATCCTTGAGCATAAAGAAGGGTAACAGGAAATGTCAGCAGGCAGTGATTGTTGTTTAGATTTATAAACAAAAACCCCTCCACTTAATTGCTGATGATGATTAGTCTTTTTTCATAGCGAATTATGCGATATGACTTGTTGATGTATGTGCCTGCTTTGAACAGATACTATTACCAAAGAGGTATACTGGCTAAAGTAGAAGGTCAGCGCTTGGTGTATCAGTTTAAAGAAATGCCAAAAGATCTTATCTACATAGATGATGAGGATCAGAGTCCCAGTACCGAGTCTTCAGATTCCTCTTTATTGTCAACAACTGTGACTAATAGAAACCAATCAGGCAGATCTAAAGCATCTAACACAGGAACAAGAGGAGGATCCACCACAGTTCTAAAAACAACAGGGAACTCTAAGTCTACTAAACTTAAGGAGCCTGTGGAAGTTGTACAACAGCAGATACCTGGTTTTGCATCTGACGTTTTGAGGACAATGCAATCTGCCCAGTCATTACATCCAACTCAGCTTTTTCGGACAGTTCATGTAATGCAGCCAGTGCAATCCATCACAGAAGGACATGCAACTGTAACTAGTAACATGCAGGATGAAACATTACATTCCTCTGTTCAAAACATAAGGTAAGAAAATGTAAAAGAAGGTGATTTATGAACATTTTCACTATCCAATGTGGCTGTTTTCTATTTTGCCACATTGCTCTCCTCTTAATTCAGTTATTGTGATGTGAACACTGTGTGATGATCAATACATTGGTCTCATTTTTCTGTTACATTGTAAAATGGGTACTCTGCTAAGACATATTTAGGAAAGGGAAGAAAATTGCAAATCTTAATTCTGCAGCATTACAATGCAAAGAATCTTTAGGACTTTGAGAAGAAAGCAGCAAAAAGTTAACATTCTTGACAACACTGATTTCTGTTTATTTGGTTCCTGTGCCACTGGTATCTTTATGCATTCTGCTTTTACTCTGGGAATGACAGTATTTTCAACATTAACCCAGATAATGTGTGTTTTACATTAATACTTTTTAAAAAGAATTTTCTTGGGATTTAATTTCATTCTTGATATACCCATCTCCTTATAAATTGTAGTGTGTCATCGCTTTCCTCTTTTTTTTGTATTCTACCTATTAACATAGATAATAACAGGGCAAAGCACTAAAGTGGCAACCCACTGTCATTGTTGGAACAGCTGCGAGTATGCCTTCATTCCTCTTCTGTTTATAAAAGATAGCTATCAGTATGGCCTCCTGAGAGTTTTGTACCTGTATACTAATGTTGGGAGACACAGTCACATTTCAGTGCAGCCCTTAACTTGTAAGTTAGACACTGATCAAGTACCTTTATGTTACTGTTTTGCACCTTCAAGTCACTGGTGGTGTATTGACTAGAGATGCCTCAAGAACAATCACTTAGAGCTATACCCCACTTTTATCTTGTAATTCTGGAGTTGCAAGAGAGGAACCATCTTACTTACTTTAAAAGAACAACACTGAGTTGGGTGTGTATTTTTTTTTCTGGTTTAAAATTAGATATTATGAAACATCCCCGGCACTTTAGTCCACATTTTACCATTAAATGACACTAGTGCTATTTCCCCCTCTTTTTTCTTCTCTCCCCCTTAAAAACATTATTCAGAATCATCTTATCAAATTCTGATTTGCATAAATAGACCCACATGATTCTCTGTGACTGAAGCATGGAACTCTGACAAATTTACATCAATAACATTAATCTAATCACAATTCCATTTCCCAGTTTCAGGAGGATTTTTATTCTTTCATCTCTCTGTGCTAAGAGAAGGATTTTGTTTAAAGACAAACAATAATGAAATCACCACTGATCTAAAAGGAGGAGAGACTGCATCCAGAGTGGCAGAGTAGCCAGGTTTTTAATAACTGATGTCTGCAGCTGGGATGTTCAGCCTCCACAAACTAATAGAATGTAAAGGAGTCAATAAGAAGTTTTAAGGGATACATAGGATAGTCAGAAAACTGGGGATTTTTCAGATACGTATATATGAAGTGGCAGGCCACGACTATAGTCTCAAACCAGAAAAATAATTATATGTTACTTATTGTTTGTTCGGGATAAAAGCAGTTTTAGGTATTACACCTGCCCCATAATCTCTCTGCTAATTGTTGTTCTAAAAGAAATGTAATTATAAAATGTTTTCTCTCACATGTTGCTCATGTGAAAAACCCATGTAAATCAGGGGAAATTCACTAGCCAATGGACTATGTAGTGGAAATAGCAATCAGTGAAACTATGTCCAAAGGGTTGTCAAATGAACAAAGTAAACAAATCCAAAAAACATTTTTGTCTAATATGTCAGTTATATTAATAAGTTATCTTTAAAATTAGTGACTAAAAATAGAATTATGATTTTCAAGTTGATGCTGTCCATTTTAACACTCTTTTTCATTCTTAATTTCTGTGAAGCTCATATGTTAGGACCATTTCAAAATGCACTTAAGGAAGAGAAAAGGTACATCTGCTCCAGAAGTTTAGATAAATGTAATGATGAAGAATTCAGCAGGATTTAAAAAAGAAAGTAAAGGAAAGTAGATTTAAAAAAAAGTAGATGGCTGCTTGTTTTCCACAAGACAAAGCAACTTCTGAGGGAAGTTTACTTATATCAAATAAGATAAAGATTTGAATTGCAGTGTAGTGAATTAAACACTAACATTTAGCATAAATGTGAGAGACAATTTAAAGTTAGTCTCTCTTAGTTATCTGTGTGTTTAATATTTCTTCATACAACAAAGAGCTTTAAAGCCTAACTGCAAAGCCATTAAATGCTGTATAACAATATGACTTCAGAGATAACTAAGGATTTAATTATTCATCAGTCTCAAAAAGTGACTCAGATAATATAGAGGAAGCACATGAAGAAATAAATGACCGAGGTCATGCAATGACACCTAAGTCAGGAGAACAATGCTATGAAACATTAATAGGGAAACAGTACAGCGATTTGTAGAGTAAGAAAGATAGATACCCATACTGAGCCACTTCAGGGTTACCTAGCAAAAACTTCCTGAACAATCTGCAAGATTTAATCAGGAAGGCAGGGAAGCAAAGACAATAATGCAGCCAAAAGTTGCAAAACTGCATGTTGCTATTTCAACATCCTGTTGTGTTTAAAATATTTCACAACTGGACTGTGGGCAGTAGTTTTAAAGGAGAAAAGGAGGAAGTAGCAGTAACGCTAGCATGAAGCTCAAATGAAATCACAGAGCTCTTAAACACTGTCTTAGACTCCTATATTAGAGTGATGGGTAGCTGTTTTTATTTTTATTTTTTAAGCATAATGTAGAAACATTTCTGTGGAATCCGTGTTTACACTTTGCTAGATATAATGACAAATCCAAGACACAGATAGATTAAAGAGAAAAATGATATGATCTAGTCAATATAATACATAAGTAATTGTATAAGGTTTTTAATATTTGATAACAAAAGCAAGTATTATAGTTGCAGAGGTGCTTGGTAGATCAATACTAGAAATACGTTTTAAAAACTTCCATCTGACAATGGTAGACTAGGTAAGCTATAAATTGAGGGGCTGATGAGTAAGGCTACGTTTTAGTCACAGGTATTTTTTAGTAAAAGACAGGGCCGGGCAGAGGATTCAGAGGGCCTGGGGCAGGGCCGGGTCTTCAGCGGCAATTCAGCGGCAGATCCCTCTTGGAGGGAATGACCCGCCGCCGAATTTCCACCAAAGAATGAAGTGGTGGCGGTAGAGCAGCCTAAGTGCCGCCAATCAAAGCTTTTTCCCCCCACTGCCACTTGCGGCGCTTGTCTTCACCGGGCGGCGCTCTGAGACTTTGGCAGCACTTCCGCGGCGGGTCCGTCACTCGCTCCACGTCTTTGGCTGCACTGAAGGACCCACTGCTGAAAACCCAGAGCGGCTCGCAGAGTCCCTATGGGGCCTGGGGCAAATTGCCCCTTTTTCCCCCCCCCCCCCCCTCCTGGGCGGCCCTGGTAAAAGTCATGGACAGGTCACAGGCAATCAACAAAAATTCATGACCCATGAGCTGTCTGTGACTTGTACTATATACCCCTAACTAAATCTTGTGGGGTGGGAGCTGGGGGCCATGGGTCTGTGGCGGAGGTGGCCCGGAGGTGCTGGGGGGGGGTTGGCCCAGGGCGCTGCAGGACCCCCACTAGTGGTGGGGGGAGGGTCCGGGACCCCAGGTGGTGCTTGGGCGGAGTGGGGAAGGAGCGTTGGCGGGGCTGGCTAAGGCTCCCTACCTGGCTCCATGCCTCCCCAGAAGTGGTGACATCCCCCTCCCTCAGTTCCAAGGCGGAGGCGTGGCCAAGGAACTCTGCGCGCTGCCTCTATCCCAGCGCTGGCCCACAGCTGCCATTGGCCAGGAACCGTGGCCAATGGGAGCTGCAGGGGCGGTGCCTATGGGCAGAGGCAGCGTGCAGAGCCGTCTGGCCATACCTCTGCCTGGGAGCAGAGGGAGGGGGATATCACTGCTTCTGGAGAGCCCTTGTGGTAAGCACTGCCCAGAGCCCTCACCCCGTCTCCTGCCCCAACCCCCTATCCCAGCCCCCTTCCCTCTCCCACACTCAAACTCCTGCTGTTGGAGGAGGGGGGGGAGTGCAGTGTCCCGAGACTGCCCCAGCAATGGCCAGTGCGATTGGCTCAGGTGCTCCCTGAACTGCACAGGCAGCTCCTGGGCCAAGTGCACCAGCCTCTGCAGAAATCACGGAGAATCCGGAAAGTCTCGTAATCCATGACTTCAGTGACCTCCGTGACAAACTCGCGGCCTTACTGATGAGCCATACAAATTCACTGGATGTTCCAGGCTGCTTACAATTGGTCTAGGATATATCTCAGGTCCAAATTCAAATAACTAAGTGTCCTTATAAAGTTTTACCAGGGCAATCTTGGGAGTTTTGATGAGGTTGAAAACTAAACTTAATTTTTTTCTGAAATGTACAATTTAGGGTCTCTCTCTAGTAAGGTTCAAAACCATTTTTTTCAGATACATTTATAGCTATATCAGTTTATACCCACACTCATCATTGCCTTGTAGGAACCTCCATAAAGGATCAGATCAGTGTTCCAGATAGTCTAGTGTCATGCTACATACAGCAGGCAGTAAGAGGAAGGTGCAAGGAACCCCATAATGGATACAACCTACCCTGTGGAAGTTTTTCTGGCCCTTACCATTTAGTGGTTGGCCTATGAGGGTTTCTATTCTTTTTAATTTCTTTATCCTATCTAATGCAACTTTGGATTGTGTTAGCCATATAAATGTCTCATGCTCTTTAGTATCCTGCTAAGCACCCAGCTTTAGTAATATCTTGTGGCAAGAATTCCATGTGGTTATCTACCTGTTGTGTAGAAAAGTTTTTCCTTTTTTAAAGTTTAAATTAGTTGCCTCTTTAATGTTTTCCAGCTGCCTTCTGAGGGGTAGTCTGTAGCATGCAAGGTTTCTGCTAATGGGCTTATTTTAAGAAAACAAAACTGCTTACGTTTGACACTGTAGTTATATTAGCTACAATTGTGTTTGAAAACTATTGTCAAACCAGATTTGTGCCTGACAATCCTTTTTTAAACATGGCTGTAGCTAGTCAGTTTTTTCCCCAGGTGAGGACAGAACTTTCCAGGGACAGGATTGCAGCTCTTCTGTCATGACCTAACATAGGGCCTAATTCTTCCAAAGGTGTAAGGCAATATAGTTGTTTGTACCTGTAGAAAATGGGTGTAAAATGTGTAAATGAGTTAAAAAATCAGATTTGGTAGCATTCTACACCTGCGCATAGGTGCTGGTACTCGGGGTGCTGCTGCACTCCCTAGTCTGAATTGGTTTCCGTTATATACAGGGTTTACAGTTTGGTTCAATGGCTCTCAGCACCCCCAATATAAAAATTGTTCCAGCACCCCTGCACCAGCGTTGCATAGGTGTAAATGACTGCACCAGCTGCAAGGCAGACTGTTATGTCAACTTCACATTCTCCATCATTTATAGCTTCTTTTTGTTACATTAGTGTTCAGTAATAAACTAACAACAGCATAGAATGATGCCCTAGAGCAGGGGTCAGTAACCCCTGGCACTCGGCTCGCCAGGGTAAGCACCCTGGCGGGCCGGGCCAGTTTGTTTACCTGCTGCATTGGCAGGTTCAGCTGATGGTGGCTCCCACTGGTCGCGGTTCGCCGTCCCAGGCCAATGGGGGCGGCGGGAAGCCGCAGCCAACGCATCCCTCACCCGTGCCGCTTCCCACATTGGCCTGGGACGGCGAACCACAGCCAGTGGGAGCCATGATCGGCCAAACCTGCCGATGCGGCAGGTAAACAAACTGGCCCGGCCCGCCAGAGTGCTTACCCTGGCGAGCTGAGTGCCAGAGGTTGCCAACCCCTGCTCTAGGGCATCATTCTATGCTGTTGGTAGTTTATTACTGAACACTAATGTAACAAAAAGAAGCTGGCAAGCCACGTGCCAGAGGTTGCCGACCCCTGCTCTAGGTCTTGCAAGCCCCGTTGTCACTGTACAGGTTAGCAATAGGCACACCCCAAACCTCAAGGCCTATGGGCGTCTCCCTGGAGAGTCCAGCGTCTGCTCCACTGGACAATCGCATTGCTCACAGATTCGTTGCTTCCAAAGAAGCAGCACACCCCAGCTTACCAGTTCCATGTCACAGCACCACTCTTCTTGACACACAGCACTGAGAGAGATATTTATAGAGAAAACAACTAAATGTTTATTTAACAAAGTATAAAGATTTAAGTGATAGCAAGTAGAAGTATTGGAAAGAAATGGTTACATATAAAAATTATAACACCCATTCCTAAACTTCTAGAAGAGAAATGATCACCCAAAGTTATTCCAGCGTTTTACAGGCTTGGCTGTGATCTTCCATTCATGAGGAAAATCGTGCTGTCAGCTTGCCACCTCAGCGAAAGATCCAGGGTGTCTGTACCCCTAGATATATGAAAACAATCCATTGTCCTTATTCATAAGCAGGATTCCCCCTGACTATTGTTTTTTTTCCCTGTATACTGCTTTCTTGTAGATTTTGCAATCTCTTAATCAGCATCTGACTCAGCATGCAAATAGGCTTGCATTGTGGGGCACACAGTGATGAGACAGGGAGATATGTGTTGCCACCCCCTGCCTGAAAGGAACCTGTTGCCTGCCTTAGTAATATAATTTTCAGTTTAGATACATAACCCCTTAAATATTATCTCTACATAAGTTTCACCATGATGACCAGTGGGCTACTGGCTCTCAGACCACACATGCTACCCTTTTGTGAATTATTATGCACATATCCGACCCAGGGGATCCCTGTAAAATCTTATGCACCCCATATCTCTCTGCCAGTTGGCATCGAGAATTCACTGAGTCACAATCACCATGGCTAGGTCCTCATTCTAGAAACAAGGGCACAGTTTCCTGCTAGCCAAAGATGAAAGATGTTGTTTCTAGCCACTATTTCAAGATGTTCAGGAGCAGTGATTAATTCAACAGGACCCCAAGACAGTGCACTGCCTGGACTTGAAGAGGACAGGAACCTTTCAAATATCTACACTAGCCAAATTTTGTAGGCCTTTTTAATTATAAAATGACATGGTGATAAAAATGCCTGTGCCCTGTCTATAGTACAGCTTAACCACTGGTAGCATGAGTGCAGTTACAGTGATGCTGAAAAACAGGTGCAGATTTGTCTGTTGTAGACTTAACTGCGGAGAAGGATAATTCATCAAAATACTTCCCTCATCTTGCTTATTGTACTATGTGTAGTCACTTATACTTGTGCAAAGTGTGTAAAATGCTACCAATCTGATTTGTTAGCATTTTGAACTTGCTTCATACTCACTTTGCTCAGGTGTAAATGACTATCCAAAGTGAGGGCAATGAAGAATCTGGCACTGTTGTACCCAGATTTAGCATGAGCCAGCTGCTTTCCGTACAGGTTCCTGTTTCTTTCAAATGCTAAGCCAGCTGGAAAACAACCCTGTCTATGATGAATATGAAAGAGCTGCAGACCTGGGTGTAATCAGCACACTGATGTCATCGTAGACCATAGCATTTCACATTAGCGCCTTTCGTTCTCACATAAATGTTGAATAAGAGTGGTGACAGGTGAGTGTCCTCAGGGAAGAGAAGCAGCTATTCACCAGGGCCCTCTGGGACATCTGAGAAGAAATGAACAGTGCCAGTTTAATATGATTTAGACCATAGGTGCTTTGCTTCTGTTCATGGCCTAAGGCATAGGCGCCAACTTCTCCTGGTGCCAGGGGTGTTCGTGCCCCCCCCCCGGCGCCCCTGACCCCACCCCTATTCCAACCCCTTCCCCAAATCCCCACCCCAACCCCACCTCTTCCCTGCCTCCCCCCTCCCTCCCACAGCTTGTTACGCAAGTGCTGGGAGGAGAAGTGGGGATGGTGCGCTTGGGGGAAGGCAGAGGCAGAGGTGAGCTGGAGTGGGGTGCTTAGCTGCCAGTGGGTGTTGGCACCTATGGCCCAAGGAAATCCTCCATCAGTTTAATCAGTGATATCCCTGATCTATCCCATGTGGAAACCTAGAGAGGAGTCTAAAATACTGGTGATCAAATAGCCACTGATACAATGCTCCTCAAAATAGAGAGATTAAAGGTAGGTGACAGATTATTAGTTGCAAAGAGTGGCTGTGTCAGGTGGTTTTTGTTTGTTTTTTGAGTACACGCTGGCCTATGTCCCATGTTGGCAGAGAAAATCCCTTATTGGGGAAGGCATTGGTCAACAGTGGGCTGATGTGATCTCTGCAGGCTTTCACCAAAGAGGTCATAAATTCTTTTTGCTGGTGATACCAATTTTTTTTCTTGATGGCATTTGGCCCAATCATAAATGCATTAGGAAGGGTGCGATGATCATAGCTTTCCACACTCTCTTGATTTTCCTGCAGGTGGGAAAAGACCGTCTCAGACTCTGTTTTGCTGTTTGCTTTAATTTCTCCTGCAAGAAGGATCAGAGCTGTTTGCAGTGGGAGGTACCTGAGTCTTTGGTTGTGCAGAAGCAGTTTGAATTTATGTAGTTACCTTTCTTTCCAGGACAGTTCTTCTGGTCATGTTAGCAGGTACTATAGCAGGGATCAGCAACTTTTGGCATGCCACCCTGGCGGGCCGGGCCGGTTTGTTTACCTGCCGCGTCCACACATTCGGCCTATCGCGGCTCCCACTGGCTGCAGTTCACTGCTTCAGGCCAATGGGGGCTGTGGGAAGCGGCGCGTGCCGAGGGATGTGCTGGCCGCCGCTTCCCGCAACCCCCATTGACAAGCCTTATGGCTCTACCATTTACTTAATACATGACCTTAGGCAAGGTGCTAGACAAGAAAGGGGAAGGTTCTGACCTTCCTTTGGAGGAGGGGATGTTAAGGTCCAGTATAAGGGTATCCAGTATCCCTTTCTTTCACCATCGCCTGTGTACCTAAGCATATCAGCAGCTCCAGTGTGTCTGGTTATGTGTGCAGGCATCTGGTGATCACTAGGGATGCGAGGTCTTAAGCCAGTCTATTAGAGGCACTGACGTGGGATGCACTGCATGCCAACAAGATTTTCACATTAGATATGACTTGTACAAGTGGATTTACTCCAGTGAATCTATCTTAACTCTGGCATCTGAAGTTGGCTCTAAATTGCATGTCATGTGCATCCCACCTCCCTAGCCCTCCTTGATTTACATTGTATCAATCAACTGGATGAGTGGAGGAAATCTGGGGAAATTTCATCTTTTCCTTCTTAAACTATCTGTTCCTACACCTGTATGTTGAGTAACTTTTATGCTAGGGAATGATTTCTCCTCAGTTCCTCTCTTTCTCTGTTTCTCTTTATCTTGCATTATTTAATTTGCTAACTATGTTCTTAAACACTACTTACCTTGGTTTGTAGCTTCCAGATCTTTGTAGGATTTTCGTCCCCTTCTTTGCGTTTTAGAAGTTTCACAAATGAATCCCTATGAATAAACTTGTTTCTGTCACCTGTCAGCTAGTGTTTGCAACAGCACTCTTCATCTCCAGATGAGTGACTGTGATGTTGCACAACACTAGATTATAACCCCACCCAATGAACCAATACATGGATTTTTATCATTTCCCTGCTAGCAGGCTGAAACGAGGTATGGAACATGTCTCATCTTTTCCTCAGTAATAATCAGAATCTGTGTTTTTTCAGCAGTATTTTCTCTTAGTCAGTATTGCTCAATAGTCTTGTTTTTTAAAAGTAGGAGCTTCTGAAAGACTCTTGATAGTGCACCACTCACAGACTTGTGCAGTAGCACAAGAAGTATAGTAGCAATGGTAAAATTATTAACAGAGCAAAACATAATAGAAAACAGAGCAGCCTAGAAAAATTCTAGCTGCCTGGGTTTTGGCTGAGTAGTTTAGGAGGTAGGGTTTGTTGAATGAGTAAAATGTCGGTATCTTTTCAGTACTATTTGCAGTAAGGGTGGGCAAATACATTTTTAGTCTGGGCTGGTAGACTTGTGTCTAAATCAGCCTAGTTAAACAAAATCTACTTGCCCATCTTTACTGTAAACATCAACAAATGCAGTTCCATACAACACACACTGTGCATGAGCGCACACACATACCTCACTCACTATCTGGTTGGCTTCCTTTCTCCCAACATCGCACATTCCATCTTTCTCTTCAGGTTCTCACAGTGCCCTCATTACTGTAATATGTGAGCACTCCAGAAGAGCATTAAGCAATGACACTTTTGCAGTGTGGTTCTTTCTCCCTTTTGTGACTTAGTCATACGCACCCCAATTCACTGTCATTCATTCCTCTCCCCACTCTGTTACTGCTCATCACCCTGACTTGATCACCCTTCCAGGAATGTGCTCTCCCCCACTTCCCACAGTCCCCATTGACCTGAAATGGCAAACTGCAGCAAGTGGGAGCTGCAATTGGCTGAACCTGCAGATGCCTGCAGGTAAACAAACTGTCCCGGCCCGCCAACGTATTTCCCTGATGGGCCACATACCAAAGGTTGCTGATCGCTGCGCTAAGTCATGGTATCTCCCAAGCAGGGCCGGCTGTACAGTTTTAGTCTCCCCGAGCAGCATGCCGAATTGCTGCCGGACAGCAGGGGGCAGTCCGTGTGCCCTTAGGGCGGCAGGCGCGTTTCCGCTGCAGCGGCAATGCGGCGGCAGCTTCTATGTTTAACTGAAGCCGCTGCGGACAGCTAAACATAGAAGCTGCTGCCGCCGAATTGCCGCCACTGCAGAAACGTGCCCCCTGCCCTAAAGGCACACGGACTGCCCCTGCCGCCCGTGGTGGCAATTCGGCGTGCTGCTCGGGGTGGCAAAAACACAGGGACTGCCACCCCTTGCAGATTGCCGCCCCACGCACCAGCTTGGAATGCTGGTGCCTGGAGCCGGCCCTGCTCCCAAGGACCACCCACTTGTGGTGTCAAAATGAGGTGTTACTCCCAGTGCAGATATGTGACCCTCCTTGTTTCTTGAGGAATGTAATGTAACAACATTAGCATTTAAATTAGCATTGCTGTGTGTTGAAGTTAACATCTCATTGAGATGAACAGAGTAGTTCATTCCTCTCAAAGATACTGTTCCAGGCTCTCTGTGGTCTTATTTTTGCTTGGGTAACATTGTCATTTTTGAATTTTTCTTTGCAACCATAACAACTAGACTTACTTTTTTATTTTAAATGAAAGCTGAAATTCTGGAGAATATAGTTGTAGCTTCAGAGAAGAACTGGTATGGTGTATAAGACCATAAGAATGGGAATACTGGGTCAGACCAAAGATCCATCTAGCCCAGTATCCTGTCTTCTGACAGTGACCAATGCCAGGTGCCCCAAAGGGAATGAACAGAGCAGGTAATCATCAAGTGGTCCATCCCCTGTCTCATATTCCCACCTCCTGGCAAACAGAGGCTAGGGACACCATCACTGCACATCCTGGCTAATAGCCATTGTTGGACCTATTCTCCATGATCTTAATCTAGTTCTTTTTTGAACCCTGTTATAGTTTAGGCCTTCACAACATCCTCTGGCAAGGAGTTCCACAGTTTGACTGTGTGTTGTGTGGAAAAAAAATTCCTTTTGTCTTAAACCTGCTGCCTATTAATTTCATTTGTGACCCCTAGTTCTTGTGTTATGAGAAGGAGTAAAAAACACTTCCTTATTTATTTTCCCCACATCAGTCATGATTTTATAGACCTCAATCATATCTCGCCTTAATCATCTCTTTTCCAACCTGAAAAGTCCAAGTCTTGCTAATCTCTCCTCATATGGAAGCCGTTCCATACCCCTGATCATTTTTGTTGCTCTTTTCTAAAGCTTTTCCAATTCCAATATATCTTTTTTGAGATGGGGCGACCACATGAGCACGCAGTATTTAAGATGTGGGCATACCATGGATTTATATAGAGGCAAGATGATATTTTCTGTCGTCTTATCTATTCCTTTCTTAATGATTCCCAACATTTTGTTTGCTTTTTTGACTGCCACTGCACATAGAGTGGATGTTTTCAGAGAACTATTCACAATGACTCCAAGATCTCTTTCCTGAATAGTAAGAACTAATTTAGACCCCATCATTTTATATGTATAGTTGGGATTATATTTTTGAATATGCATTACTTTGCATTTATGGCCACAGATTGGATGTTTTGAAGCTCAGATGTTAACGTCAGCAGCAGTTCTTCAAAGCTGCAGTGGCCGCCTTAACCTTCCATCCCAGTGGGGTCTCTTACCCCTGAGGGAATTCTGCGCTAAAAAAATAAAAATTCTGCACACAATATTTGAAAATTCTGAAAGTTCTGCATTTTTGGGTCAAAATATCACAATATAATCATGCCAGTTCAATTATTTTGATGATTCATTTCAAAATATCTGTCAGCAGGTATGTCCGTTAACAGTACAGCCCCCCAAAGAACAAAGATTCTGGTAATTTATTTTTTGACAAACAGATTCCTTAGTAGGCATTTTAATACAGAACTTTGTGTAATTCATTTTAATTGTAATATAGAAGTGTGTTTCCTGCACATGTCAGAAGCAATGAAAAGCCTTGGGGGAGTCAGGGGTAATGGACGAGCTGAGGGAGAGGGAAGGAGCCTAGGAGTGAACTGGGAGGGTGTTGATGTGGGTGAGAGAAGGTTTTTTTGGGGGCAAGGATTGTTAGGGAGTTGGGACGCCTCCCTCATGCAGACCCTGACTGACCCCAAGCCTCTCTCATTCAGTCTGGCATGTCTGCCCCTGTCCCTACACTCCCCATCCCTGTGGGTCCCTGCAGATCCCCTCCTCAGGCTCAACGCTGTCACCCTACTAGCTCCTGATCCCATGCCCATCTGCCCCCACCCCCACTAGCCATTCTGAACCCCAGTCTGTGACACACACACCCCCAACAGCCCTGTGTGCCCCACTCTGTCCTAACCTGGCTCTGCAGGCAGGGTTCTATGAACTTCTACTCTTTGGGGAATTCTGCGGAACTGGGCATAGAATTTTGTATTTTCCCACATAAAATACATTTTGCCTAAGAAGTGCTGCCATTCTGCCTTTTGCCCACCAGAGGCAAAAGCAAAAACTGCAACACTTCTTAGGCAAAATGTTTTTTTTATGCAGAAAAATACAAAATTATGTGAGACAGAGGAATTCTGTGTGTTCGCAAATGTGCAGAATTCCCCCAGGAGTAGTCTCCTTGGGTGGTAACAGCTGCCTCAGTGCCTTCCCCTCCATCAGATTTTAAGTCTTTTCCTGATGGCATGTGCCACCACCTTTCCTCCGAGCTGTTCCAGTTGCAGTGCCACATCCCTCATCTCCATGGAGGTGCTGGGGACTTTGAAGTTTGGTCACATTAGAGTTTTTACTGAGTTAGCTGGCAATGAACTGTAGGTATTTTCACTTCGTGAAAGCTACTGAATGTTTCTGCCAAGATACGTCATTTTGTGGTTTTCTGCACAAACTGTAAAGGTTTAAAAAAGAAGTGTGTAGGCAAGTCCATAGGAAAGGAGACACTGGCACTGCTTCCCTCCCTCAAAGAAGAGAAGGATATGTGGAGGAGTGGAAGTGCTTGAGCGGACACTGGCTGCAGTGCCTTGAGGCTGGAGACAAAGCAGGCCTTGCCCAGGGAATCTTCTGGGCTCAGCCACCTAAGCCTGACACAGAGTGATTGAGTTGAGAGGGTTCAACAAGGGCCATTGTAGATACTTGTTCACTTTCTTTGCTGCTGGATGGAGAAAAAGTGAGTAAAACTCCCTCTACAGGAAAAGAATACGGTTGTGGTAGCTGCTCCCACATTGCTGGCCCCAATTCAGCATCAGTTAAGCTCACATTTTGGATGGATGTAAATTTATTTTACTTATTATAGGAAAGCAACTATGTGGAGAGAAGGTAGGTGCTGATGGGTTTCAGCTGGAATCAAGTCCAGTTTTGTGTAGCTGGAAGGACAGGAGCCCCCCTTGCCTTTCTCCTCCAAATTAGTAATTTAAGTAGCCTGTGTTGCAAAACGTTCATTCAGCAATAGATCAGGGAACATTCTAACATTTTCCTGTTTTCTAATCTTAATAGGACTTTACAGACCCCAGCCCAAGTTCCAGTGGTTGTTTCACCTGGAAACCAGCAGTTGCATACTGTAACACTCCAGACAGTGCCTCTTACAACAGTGATAGCCAGCACAGATCCAGCATCAGCAACAACATCCCAAAAATTTATTCTCCAAGCCATTCCTACTTCGCAGCCAATGACAGTACTTAAAGAAAATGTCATGCTGCAGTCTCAGAAGCCAGTCTCCTCTTCTTCATCTATTGTCTTTAGCCCAGCCCAAGTTCAACAGGTTCTCACCAGCAATGTGCAGACTATTTGCAATGGAACAGTCAATATGGCTTCATCTTCATCCTTCAGTGCTACCACTCCCGTGGCAACTTTTTCACCTAACAGTTCACAGATGGTTGCTCATCCACCTGGCACAGTGATCACTTCAGTTATCAAAGCACCAGAAACTAAACAGACTGTTATACAAGAAATGATGAAAGAGGAGGTAGAAGAGGACACAAAAGATGATGCCGAGCAGTCAGAGCAGAGGTTCCAGCAGCAGCCTTTTGTGATGGTGGTATCCAATTCAAATGGATTCCCATCTAACATGCAAGTGAAACAGGAAAGTGAACAGTTGGAATCCAATTTATATTAATAAACAAAAAAAACCCCTGTGGATGATTATTTTCATAAATGTGATGGAACCTTTACAGTTGTGTGTGTGTGTGTATATATATATATATATATGAGATTTGATTCTGAAGCAGATGTTACAAAGCTACTTAATTTCTACAGTTAATTGTTAGAAGTCATGTATTAGAATGAGTTTTGATTTTCTGTTAATTGCTAAATGTTATAAAAACATAAAATTATATAGTACTCATTTTTCAAAACACAAGCATGAAGGAACATGCATTTTATACTATGAAGACTTTTTCTTGATTTTTTTTGCCAAAAGTTCCAAATTTCTTACATATTATGCATTTTCAGTCTTGCTAATTTACATTGCAATACCATATAATATTTTCTGTTTAATCTGTAAATGTCATTTAACTTTTGAAACAACCATTACTTCTACAGAACAGCGTTTTCATTCCATGTGTGTGAATCTTATCAAGTTTACCAAATACCTATTGCATACCAATGAACTATGTCACATTTTACTTTGAATATTGTACAGTGGCAACCAAGCTTCCTCCTGTTGCATTTTTGCAGCACAGTCATTTGGGTGTGCAAAATAAAAATACACTCCCATTATGAGAATACATAAAGCATTTGCATATACCAATAATGGACAGTGCCAGATCTATATTTTTATATACAGTCGTCAAATATACTTAATTACAGAAACTAGTGGCATTGCTACAGGTGCAATTATTTCATACTATTTTGTGGCTATGAAGTTAAACAATCTTGCTTTCTATTTCAGATTATTTTCTAGGGGGGAAAGTGAAATGTATACAATTTTATGCAAGAGTTCTGAGATTAATACTTTTATGAGTTCCTTTTTCAGTTGTAAATAATGTACATTTAATTTCACAAGGAAGTTTTTCGCTAATTTGTTTCCATAGAGCAATTTTTGATAGATACAAATAAGATCATTATGTTTAGAGGTCTAATGTTATATGTATTCATATTACAGAGTGAATTTGTATTTAAAGACAAATTTTTAAATGACAGAACCCTACTGAACCTGGGTTCTTTGTCTTTTGTATTTTAATTGGTTTATTATGAAAATAAATCAAGTGGAAATTTTTTTATGTATTTATTCTAGAGTTTTCTTACCAACACATGAGTACAGTGTTTCTGGCAATCTGAACTGTATTGAGAAATAGAGTAATATGATTAATTAGTGATGGTCTGTGATTTGGAACACAGTAGATGAGTCATTCAGGAATCAGTTCAAGAGAACTCCGGGTGAGAAATTGCTTCTCAAGCTGTTTGTCTGAGAATGTGACAGCACTATGTAGTACCAGGGCTGCCCAGAGGATTCAGGGGGCCTGGGGCAAAGCAATTTCGGGGGCCCCTTCCATAAAAAAAAAAAAAAAAAGTTGCAATATTATAGAATACTATATTCTCGTGGGGGGCCTTATGGGACCCAGGGGCAAATTGCCCCACCCCCGGGTGGCTCTGTGCAGTACTGCTATATGTTAAGATGAATAGGTTATCAGGGTTGGAAGGGCCCTCAGGAGGTCATCTAGTCCAACCCCCTGCTCAGAGCAGGACCAATCCCCAAACAGATTTTTCTCCACATCCCTAAATGGCCTCTTTAAGGATTGAACTCACAACCCTGGATTTAGTAGCCCAATGCTCAAACCACTGAGCTATGCTCAGAAATATGTGCTAAATAGGTCCATTGATGTGGCATTGGGCACAGATGGTTTAAACTTTGTCCCCTTATCCTCACCTGTGAAAGCTGCTGTCAGTCCACAAATGCATAATTCTGGGACATCACTGATACTACAAATTGCATAGGACTTCTGGGATCAATGATACAACAACATGTTTCATTCTGGATTGTCTTAATAGAACCCAGAAATACTGGATGATTTCACAAAGTATATGGGGAGGAGAGAGGGCGCTTAAAAAGTTAAAAACACATTATCCTAGTATCTCTTCTTGGGATCTTTAAACAAACATTTTCTAGGCTTAATTCAGTTTTAATTTTAGTTCGCAGTTCTTTAAAGTTCAGTTGGTTTCCATAGCAAACCCCTTTACTAAGGAGATATAGACCTTGGCCATTTTAATTTATATAGAGTGAAAGTCCGACAGAATTTGTATACTATTTGAATTTTAATTATCTTGTGTTACAAATCCAAAGTATTTTAAGAAGCTTTATATATTTTTGCAAAAAAGTTCATAACAGGGAGTTCTGCAAGTTCTTTCAGGGAGGAAAATACTTAAAATTAACAAAATTCAACTAATCATATTATGCATAATGTGAAAAATATTTAAAAAGCTCATGGAGTCAGAACTGAATATTCAGGATTGTTAATGGTTTGGTTCAAAAAATTAAAATCCATCCTCCCATTGGATTTAGTACTCAGTAGAATAATTCTAATACTTAAGTGCTCCCATCAATCTATGTGGTTGAAGAGCACTTGCACATAAAATAAATCTTAGGAAAACATCGCCACTATAACTGAAACCTCTATGAATTACAGTATTAGCATAAACTTCATTTTTTTTATAATGAAGTAGCAGTAGAAATTTGGTAGGCACTGTAACCGCACACACAATAGTCCCCATCCTGAAATCCTTATATTCTAACTAGACAGTGAAGGTGGACTAGGCATTTCACTGAAAAAGGGGCTTTGATCGCTGATTGGGCCTGTATGCCACAATATAAATATTAAGTGATATTTAAAAACCACTCCCTTCTGTGACTGAGTCACCTTATTATCTCCGGCCTCCAGCAAGAGGAAGGTTTGTTTGTGTTTGACTGGATCTTGGCTTCCTGATACTCCCAGTCTGTTAACTACCCAAACAATCTCCTCAGGGCTCTGCCAGTCCTAACTTCCATGGATTCCAAGGCCAGAAGGGACTGTTGTGATCATCTAGCCTGATCTCTTGTAAAACACAGACCATAGAACTTCCCCAAAATAATTCCCCAAGCAGATCTTTTAGAAATGCATCCAATCTTGATTATAAAAAATGTTAATGATGGAAAATCCACCAAAATCTGGGTAAATTATTCTCATGATTAACCTCTCAAAAATTTCCAGTTTATTTGCAGTTGAAATTAATCTAGCTACAACTTCCAGCCATTGCATTGTGTTAGACCAGGGGTCGGCAACCTCTGGCATGCGGCTCATCAGGGTAAGCACCCTGGCCGGCCGAACCAGTTTGTTTACCTGCTGTGTCAGCAGGTTCAGCTGATCATGACTCCCACTGGCCGCAGTTCGCCGTCCCAGGCCAGTGGGGGCTGTGGGAAGCAGCGTGGGCCGAGGGAAGGGCTGGCCACAGCTTCCCTCCTCCCTTATTGGCCTGGGATGGCGAACCGCAGCCAGTGGGAGTCACGATCGGCCAAACCTGCCAACGTGGCAAGTAACAAACTGGCCCGGCCCGCCACCGTGCCAGAGGTTGCCGACCCCTGTGTTATGCCTTTATCTCCTAAAGAGCTGATTATTAAATATTTGTTGTCCATGTAGATACTTCTAATCAAATCACCTCTTAATCTTTTCTTTGTTAAGGTACATAGACTGAGCTTTTTCACTGTAAGGCATGTTTTCTAATCCTTTAATCATTCTTGTGACTCTTCTCTGAACCCTCTCCAATTTATCAATATCCTTTTTGAATTGTGGGCACCAGAACTAGACACAGCATTCCAACAGTGATCACATCAGTGCTAAATACAGAGGTAAAATAACCTAGCTCCTTTTTCAGCATCACTGCTTCCCAGGATGGAGTCCCCATTCTGTAAGTATGGCCTACTTTCTTTGTTCCTAGATGTATACATTTAACCATATTAAAATGCATATTGTTTACTTCCATCCAGTTTACCAACTGAGCCAGGTTGCTCTGAATCAGTGACCTGTCCTCTTCATTATTTACCTCTTTCTCCAATTTTTGTGTCATCTGCAAACTTTGTGATATTTTTACATTTTGCCTTCACCTTGCAGGTTAACAATAGGTATACTACAGCCCCTACGCTCCTCTGAAAGCATCCCCCGGTAGTATCCAGGACCAATCACTAGACACTCTCAGAAATTACGCACACCTTGACTGGTATAACCAGGATCAGGTCCTTTATAGCATCTTAGCACTGATATATATTTATAGTACAAACAATCAAGTTTACTATTAAAGACAAAAATTTTAGAGATATTGAGTTAAAGAAAATGATGGAAACAAGCGTTTACATATAAAACAAAGGGTATAACACACTTCCTAGAGTGCAAACTTTAACAGGCTCAAATCCATCTAAAGTAGTATCTCATGTAAGGCAATCTCCAAGGTTCACTAAACAACATGCCTGAGATCCACTTTTCATGAATGCAAAAAGTTCTGTCCTTTTTGCTCCCTCAGTGATGAATAACACAAGGAGAAGCAGAAGGATATTTTATTTCCCAAAACTCATTGTTTTGGCCTCCGATTCAGGATGACTCCCATAGTTCCTGTCCTGGTGTTCTTGCTTTAAGTTATCTTCACATATTCGCAATGACTCCATATGCAAAAATGGACTCCCATTGTTTGCTTACGGTGCTTAATTGACCCATGAACCTATGCAGACAGGTACATACGTTTGGCAGAACTTGTTTGTCAACCCTGCCTGGGACGCAGACTCTAAAATATATTTTCAGTACATATACACAACTTCTTAAATATCATCCGTATACATATCACACAACGATTGAGGATCAGTGTGATATAGAATCATAGAATATCAGGGTCAGAAGGGACCTCAGGAAGTCATCTATTCCAACCCCCTGTGCTGGCTTTAAGATCTCATATAACATTATAGATAAATACTGTGAAAGCTGTATGCTATGTCAGGTGCTGTTATAGAACAATGAACCCTTTCCAAGCTGGTACCCAATAGGCCTTTGTGTCACACTCTACCACTTCCCATACGTCGTAGTGCCCCAATCTGCTTGTTCTCCTGTTCTGCTCACTCTTCTGCTTCAGTACACTGAATCCTTCTTGTCTCTAGAGTCGTGATAGACAGGAAAATCACACAGCAGGCCTTGAACTGTGACTGATTATGGCCAACTGTTGGAACTCTCTCTCCTTCCCTTACCCGGATACCATCTTGGTGTAGGCTTCCTTAGTTGTGTCCATGGCACTGGTACTCAGAATGAGTGATGCCAAATTCAAGCTGCAATGAGGTGATAAAGAAAACCAAACAACCACTGATGCTGCCATATTATTCTTCTGGGAGATTTAACACCTTTGTAATTGCTGGTAACTGGACCCTTACGTCTAGGTCTCCCATCTTCCCCGCACGAGCCCTGCTCTGTTGATCCTTTTTCCCCTCCTGTGCCCCAATGGATTGTCTCAAGGAGCCTGCCTGCCTGCAGTAGGAGGCAGTCCCAGCTGTGTAGAGGCTGCCACGGGTTAATGATACCATATCTCCCCCTGCCCTGCAATAACTGGACTTTTGGTTCTGGTGCCATTTAGGGTTCTCAGCTCCCCTTTTTGATCAGATTTTCCAGTTGAAAACTGAGCACCTGGCAACCCTAAATGGCACCAGGACATAGAAGCCAAAAAAACAGTTGGGTGCCAACCTTATTCTTCCCACATGCCAGGGGAACCAGAGCCCTAAAGTCCGGTAACAGCCAGGAAAGGAGCCCTCTGAATGGCAATCTGGACCTCTCTGTTGTTGCTGCCAGAGGAAGACCCAAACTGCTCGTGGGGTATGACTTTGCCTATGTGTTATGGGCCCAGTAGGCGGGCCTGCCTGCTGCTGAAGAGAAGGTGCTGGCTATTTAGCAACCACTTCTGCAGTTGCTCGTTGCTAAATTAATAGGCAAGAGCAACACGAGCGCACCCTTCAGCGCACCAGGCGAAAAAGCAGCTGGCTTCGCTCCCGTGGAGGAACCCCGCCCAGGGGGCAGCCTCTCTAGCCCAAGACTGGAAGAGCAGACCCCAGCTGCAGGGAACCACGCCGAGCCCTGGGACGAGGACAGGGGACCCTAGGTGCTGTCACCCGCTTAGCCCGTGCACGCCCGTGCCCCTTTCACCAGGGTTAAATCTGCGGCCTATCTGTGCCAGGCCAGCCTCGTGTCTGGGGATAGACACTGCAGCGGACGGACGCGTTCCAGGAGCCGGAGGCTCTGCGGGCTGCTGGCTGGGGTCCCGCTGCCGGGCGGGGAGCCAATGGGGACCGCGAGCGCCCCCAGCCCCGCGGAGGCTCGTTCCGTTGCCATGCCAGCCACTGCGGGGAGGGGCAGGAGCGGGCTGGGCGCCTCCTCGCTCCCAGTCCTCCCGCGCTAGGGGGCGCGAGGGAGGAGCCTCACCGCAGGGGCGTTCGCCTCGCTCGCTGGCTAGCAACCAATGAGCGGCGGCGACGGGTGGCGATGGCTCCGGCTTCCCTTTCTCACGTGGGGCTGGTGGTTACTGGAAGAGGGGGGAGTGACGTCACTCCACCCCCTTCAGTCCCATCAGCCTCTGCGCGCGCCGCGGGACTGCTGGTGGGTTTGTTGCTCGGTTCTCACAGTGCCCTGGTGGCGGAGCGAAAAGTAACATGGCGGCGGCCCTAGACCTGGCCCGTCCGCGGTGAGTCTCCCCCTTCCCCGGCTTCGCGGCCCTGGCCGGAGCCACCGCCGCGGCCCCCTCTAACCGCGCGCCGCTGTGTTGTTTTCTCCAGGTTCCCAGACAGTGACGTCGAACAGGACCCCGGGGCGGCGGCGCAGGTGAGAGGCCCGGCGCGGCGATGGGCGGGAGAGCGAGTGACAGGGGCCCGCGGGGCGGGGCAGCGGCGTGGGCATCTCCTGTGCCCTGGGCGTCGCCCGCGGGGCGTTTGCAGGGCCCAACCCCTCTCTTCAGCGGGAGGAGCCTCAGCTGCGGCCGGACACGTGTGTCTGCAGGTGTGGGCGCGCCTGGTGCAGCTCGGGCTTGTTTGCGTGGGGTTGATCTAAGCCAGTGGTTCTCAAACTTTTGTACTGGTGACTCATTTCACATAGCAAGCCTCTGAGTGTGACCCCCTCCCTTATAAATTAAAAATGCTCTTTTATATATTTAACGCCATTATAAGTGCTGAAGGCAAAGTGGAGTTAGGGTTGAAGGTTGATAGTTTGCAACCCCCTGAGGGGTTCTGCCCCGCAGTTTGAGAACCCCTGAGCTAAGAGATGCAGTAGCAGCTACGTGGATAGTGTAGCTCGGGCGTCTCAAACTCAAATGACCACGAGAGCCACATCAGGGCTAGTTCATTGGCCTGAGAGCTGCATCACTGACGCACACTCCCCTCGCTGCACCTGGCCTTGCTCCAACTCCATCCTTTCCTTGAGACCCTGCCTCTTCCCACCCTTCTGTGCCCCCATTCCAACCCCTTTCCTGACGTCCCCACTCTAACTCTGCCCCTGGAGAGTGCATGAGGGGTGTGATGGGGACTCGGCACAGAGTTGAAGTGTAGCAGGGGGTTGGGGTGTGGGCAGGGGGCTCGGGGTGCAGAATGGGTGTGGGATGCAGCAAAGGGCTCAGGGCAGGGGTGTGGGGTGTAGCGGGGTTGAGATGCAAGCAGGGGGCTCCGGGCAGGGAGTTGGGGGTGCAGGAGTGCTTTGGGCTGGCAGCGGCACACACCGAGGCCAGGGCAGATTACTGGCCCCACTCTGGGAAGTAGTTGGAACCATGTCCCTGCAGCCCCTGTGGGAGGGGGATGCAGGGCTCCCCGCCAGGTATCTCCTCCAAAGCTCCTGTTGGCCGCGGTTCTCCACTCCTGGCCAATGGGAGCTGTGGGGGGGCGGGGGGTGTTGCCCTAGAATCCAGGGCAACACATGGATGGAGCCCTCTGCTTCTCTCCTCCCCCCCCCCCCCGCAGGGAGGTGCTCGAAGGGGGCGATCCTGCGGCTGTAGTTTGCCCACCCCAGCCTGGAGGTAGGCTGAGGGAGTGGGGGTGGGCCACTTGTCGGGCTGCAGGAAATAGCCCCATGGGCCACATGCAGCCTGCGTGTTTGAGAGCCCTGATGTAGCTGAAGTCAACATACGTAGGTCTATTTACTGTGGTAAGTCGACAGCTGATGCTCTCCTGTCGACTCCGCTTACGCTTCTTGTTCTGGTGGAATACTGGAGTTGAAGGGAGAGCGCTCAGCAATAAATCGATCCCCCGCTGGATCGATTGCTGCCCACCAATGTAACCTGTAGTATAGACTAGCCCTGAGTAGTTAAGGTTATGTGGAGTTTCTCTAAAAGCACGTTAACTTTAGCGTAAGACTAGCTTTTGTTGCAGCTCCTGTGAGAGCACCTCTGAGCACTTCAACAGCTAACAAACTGAGCCTCAAAGTCTCTGCAAGTGTAGCACTGACAGACTCCAGTCATCAGCGGGCAGGATCAAACCTGGGATTTCTGGAGTTTAGTGCATGAGCTAAAAGCCTAGCTAAGGCTGTAGAGCAGACTCATTTTCTCTCTTTAAGTGTTCTCATTGCCACTAGATGGGACACAACACCACACCCAGTAGGTGTGTGGGTTACACAAGGTAGAAAAGTGTCATAGAGCTGGGGAAATGGAGGCACAGAGTGCTGAAGTGACTCTCCAGCAGCCTGGCTGAGTTGGTGTTAGGGCTGGAATAAGAATCCAGATTTTTGATCTCATTTTATCTCTACTACTAGACCATAATGTCTCTCCATAGGACTGTTTGTTATTGTGGAGGCTTCCTCAAGTAGCTATTTTCAGCATTAGCATTTTTATAAAGTGCTAACTGTGTGTGCTAGATGCATTACAGGCAATGATAAAAACAGGATCCCAACTCTGAGTAAATTACAGTTTAAATAACATACAGATGAAGCATGTTTTGCAAGGATAGATGCAGAGTGACTGAGCAGTGAAGTTTTATGCATGACTTTAATAGTTTTTGTTTCCTCTTAGTCTACTCCATAAATGTTTCTTTCAGAGGAGATAGTTGGGTTAGGTTATCTTGGAAGAACTGATTTTTGAAGAGAGGGTAGAACCATATCAGACAGCAGAGGAATAGATTTCTTGGGGGAATTCTGTGCCATTGCACAATGCCGAATTTTGCAGAAATTAATGGGTTTTTTATGCAGAATTTACTTTCCCCCACATAAATGGGCTACAGTGCTGCTTGCCACCACTAGAGCCACTGGACCCAGCACAGCCTAGTTCGTGACAGAAGACACTGCTCTGCGGGGGAGGCAGGGAGGAGCTAGAAAGTTCCTGGCAGCTGCAGTTCCCAGCATGCCCTCAGGGAAGGAGAGGTTGGCGCACGGGAATCTCCACACAAACCCAGGACCCAGCATCAGGCTGTTTCTGTCCCTGGATTTCTGAGGGGTAGGGGGATGGGGGTCAGGGCTGGTGGGGGGGCCCCAGTTGGGCTCTGGGAGGGGAAGGGGAGGTGGGTGTCTGGGCTCGGGAGCCCCTGTGGGCTCTAGGGTAGAGGAGTTGTTTGCGCTTGGCTCCCGGCTGGGCTCTGGCAGGGAGGGGGCAGAGAAAAAGGAACTGGACTGTCATAGGAGTTTCTTTAACCCTCTAGTCCTGGGGGAATTTTTGTGTCTGTATTGTTACAGATATACTTGCTGAAGGTATTTTGAAATAAATTACCAAACTACTTGAAACTGACATGATTATGTATTGTTATTTTGACAAATAAAATTTGCAGAATTTTAAAATATTGTGTGCAGAATTTTTATTTTTTTGGTGCAGAATTCCTCCAGGAGTAGTATAGGGAGCAAAAGAGAGATAACAAATAAGTACTTCTGTTACTGATAGGAAATTGTACAATAATTTGAGGGCGAGGACGAAGGTTTTCAAGTGGTGTTGAAGTAAGGAAAAACAACTGAAGGATTTGGGGAGGGGCTAAATGTAATTGGAATTGTAGGCCAAGATAAATGATGCTCTTGCAATCATTTCATTGATAGGGACAAGTTTAGAGATTTGGGCCCCATGCAAAGATCTTAATAGTAAGAATGGAGTGGAAAAGATGAATTTTGGAGATGGTGTCCACTTTACTTTAAAAGATGATATATGAAAATATCATAAAATAACCACAGACATATCTGCAGCCTTTTCTGTGTGTGAGCCCAAGCTTAAGTGTTCGGCACAGGTGAGTGCAATTATTAAGAATCATTTTGTTTAAAAGAAATAGTCAGTAGAATCTGATCTGATGTTACACAGATGCTTTAGGTCAGGTTTCATTAATGTAGGATTAGAAGAGGCTTTCTTACCTAAGCAGGTCTTTGTTAAAAGTCACTGCATTTCTTTTCAAGTTATACTGTTGTATCAAGACTGCATATTTGAAGTCATGCTCTTAAATAATCTGCAGTGGACTACTTAAATTAAAGCAGGTGCATGCTTCATGCCAAGATTTAAAAAAATGAGCTACTCATGAACCTAACTTTAGGAATCTGGTTCTTAAAACTTTGGCCTGGAGTTATATGGAAGAGATACACGAGTTTCTTTATTCTGAGGTTGTTATAGTTCAGGGGTCAGCAACCTCTGGCACGTGGCTCGCCAAAGTAAGCACCCTGGCGGGCTGGGCCAGTTTATCTGCCACTGTGACAGTGCTGCCTGTGGGAACCAGCTGAGGTCACTCAATCAGGGTGAACTGCAAACAAAATGAGGCGGACAAACCCCAAACGCTGGTGGTTATTCCAATACTTAGATTTACCAACCAGCACAAAAGAGCTGCTGTAGTACCTCACTGGTTACTTAGAAGTTTAAACAACGCAGTTCCCTTAAAGTGCCCAGCCTCAGGCCTCCGTCCAGACACACCTGTCAAACATATGATGATAATATCCTGAAAATCTTATCCATCAATTAAAGAAGATTCTTCATCCAAGATACCCACGTAATTATATTAGATTACACAATACACGCTATACAAATTTTATTACTAAGCTAAAAATTTATTACAAAGAACGAGAGATGGTTTAAAAGAAATATAACATACAGACTTGAATCAGTCTTGAGTTCGATACTCCAGCGGACGTGACTTGTAGTTGCCCAAAAGCCTTAGAATAGTCATAGTATAGCAATTTCAAATATTCAGGGGGCTCCAGTCAATGACGGGATCTCAAATCATGGGCTTCAGTTTCCCCCTCTGAAACCCAAAAGCAGATCTGAATGAAGCAGGGTCTTATAAAACATCCCACACGCTTCGACCTGAGAAAACCATAGGCTTAACTCCTTCCAAACATCTGGCATAGCCAGAGAATTATTCATTAAACATTCAGATACAGTTACCAGCAACTTCACAGAGGTCACATAGACATAATACATCACTCGAGTATCATCTAAATGCCTAATATTCCTTTTTGATCTTTGAATAAACTATACAATAGACAAGACTTGTTTGCTTACATCACACATACTAGAAAACATCTGCCTTTACTCTAACAACAGATTGCATTTTCAATCTATCATTACATATCTTGCCTAACTATCTAAGCTTCACTCATGGTCAGGTCATTAATTAAATCTCTGGCCTGTCACCTTTAGTGAGATATTAATTATAACTCATAACGTACAGCCACATGCAGTTTGGCCGATTGTGGCTCCCAACTGTCCAACGGTTCGCTGTCCCAGCCAACGAGGGGTGGGAAGTAGTGGCGGGAGTGGTAGCGGTTGCCCGAGCTCTGGAAAGCTCATTTGAAAACAAAGTACGAATCTTGTTCCAACTCTCGGAGAAAAGCTCAATTAGTCATTTCTTATATTTTTGGATGTTTGTCAATTGTGAGATATTTGAAGAAACAGAAATGATAATAAATTTTGCAATTTATTTTAAAATCTGTGGTAATGACTGTAATTGGCACATCGTTTTTTCTTTCGTGAAAACCTAACTGCCTCACAACCTCCTGCACTGATCTATACTTCACTATTAGGTGAATGGTAGCTGCTAGGGAATCATGTATGTGAGGAAGGCTATTTTCCAAAGAGCCAAGAGACATCCCATGAGGGCTTTAAGAGTCAGGACAGATGCACTGATTGTAATTCTGATATGGCTCTTCATGATTACAGGAATAGAATACACCATGGTATCTGTTTTGTACTAGTGGAGTTTTTTTTCAATGTGTGCCTCATTTCGTTCAATCAGAAGCAGAGGATGCCTTATTGGATATTCTTCGCATGACACTACGTTGAATATACGATAGTGTGCATCGTAAGTCAGTCTAAATCTCCATTTGTGTAACATAGAAAATTGTAGAATTCATAGTTGGCAGAATCAGGAGGTTCACATAGTCCAACCGACTCAAAGGGGACCAATCCCAAACATAGTGTTTTGTCCAATCCCTAAATGGCCTTCAAGCTGAACTCACACCCTGGTTTAGCAGGCGGCTTCCATCCACAGTTATGCTCTGCCATTCTTCCTCCTAGCTGTCTGGTTGAAGTATAACAGAGTTCATGCCACTTTGTGCGCCCTGTGTGCATGTACCTCATATGCAACGTTCCGATACTGAGGCAATCTATAGATGTTCTTTAAATTCATTCAAATGCAGGGAATCCATAGCAGAACCTACAACATAACCAGCAAAGAGCTAGTGTCTTCTGTGCATGGTACTGGATTCCATCATCAGATCCGTGGTTGCGCTGCTGGCTGTTTTAATCCTGCAAGAGGAGCCTTGAGCCATCTTCCATTTATCAGATTTCTGCTTTTTATTAGAGGAGAAACATGAGCAATTGGGTTCGCTCTCATTGAAACTTCCAGTACTTCATTTGTAGTTCTCTTTCACCCTCTTGTTCCTTCAGTTGTGTGCCTGGCCTAAACCTTAAATTGTAAGCTCTTTTGTACAAGGCGCTCTCTTCCTGGGTGTTTGTCAGCACCTAGCATGATGAGGTCCTGATCCTAATTGTGTTCTTCAAGCACTGCAACAATACAAATACAGAAAAAAAGTAGTTTCTGTTGGAGTGCATAGCATTTGTTGTACTATTCTGCTATCATTCTTTATTTTCACATAGGAGAAATCCAGGTAATCAGTTTAAAAATGCAAGTTTGTAACTCTACTCACCTATGCAGCAACTGTTCAAGAATTAAATCTTCATCTGTAAGCATTAGTTGAAAACAATTGTCTGCCTCAAATTGTGATCTCTCTGTAGTTGCACTTCAAATGGGTCTCTGGGGATAAAAATAGAAACTGAAGGGACGGATGGTGGCTGACCCTGAGCAAGTGGGCAAGGTGATGGGTGCATGTGCAATGCAGAGGTCAGGCACACAACTGAAGGAACAAGAGGGTGAGGAGTGGCTGAGGAGTGCAAGCACTGTGCATTTCTAGTGCAGTAGTGGCTCTGGCCTCAAAGGGGAGAAGGGTGGCATTATGGTGGGGCTGTTGGGCTTCATCAAAGTGCGCTGGCCAGAAGAGTTAACTTGGTTCTGGAAGGTAGTGCGTATCTCATTCTTTCCCATGGTGACAGAGCTGCTGTACTCCTTGGAAGCCCAGGAAGAATTCTTATTAGCCAGGATGCATTTTAGCTGGGGGCTCCCACTGCATCTGATCTTGGTACAATCTCTCTAGACCACTGACTGAACAGTTCTTAAGTACAGGTTTTAATATGGCATCACATAATAACATAAGAATGGTCACACCAATGGTCCATCTAGCCCAGTGTCCTGACAGTGGCAAGTGTCAGATGCTTTAGAGGGCATGAACAGAAAGGGCTATTACTGAGTGATCCATTCCTTGTTGTCTGCTTATAGCAATCAGAGGTACAGGCACACCAGGATCATGGGGTTATGTCCCTCACCACTGTATGTAATAGCCATCGATGGGCCTGTCTTCCATCTACTATCTATTGCTTTTTGAACCCAGGTATAGTTTTGGCTTTCCCAACATCTCCTGGCAACAAGTTCCACAGGTTGTCTATGTGTTGTGTGAAGAAATATTTCATAGAATCATAGAATATCAGGGTTAGAAGGGACTTCAGGAAGTCATTTAGTCCAACTCCCTGCTCAAAAGCAGGATCAATCCCCAACTAAATCATTCCAGCTAGGGCTTTGTCAAGCCTGACCTTAAAAACCTCTAACAAAAGAGATTCCACCACTTCCCTAGGGAACCCATTCTAGTGCTTCACCACCCTCTAGTGAAAAAGGTTTTCCTAATATCCAACCTAAACCACCCCCAATGCAACTTGATACCATTACTCCTTGTTCTGTCACTGAGAACAGTCTAGATCCATCTTCTTTGGAGCCCCCTTTCAGGTAGTTGAAAACAGCTATCAAATCTCCCCTCATTCTTCTCTTCTGCAGACTAAACTGTCGACATAAACAATCCCAGTTTCCTCAGCCTTTCCTCATAAGTCATGTGCTCCAGCCCCCTAATCATTTTTGTTGCCCTCTGCTGGACTCTTTCCAATTTTTCCACATCCTCCTTGTAGTGTGGGACCCTTATGTTTGGTTTAAACCTACTGCCTATTCATGTTCAATAGTGCCTCTGGTCATTTACAAGTTAGCTTTTTAAACCCCTCTTGTCTCTGGGTTAGCCCTGCCCTATTGTCAAGAAATCTCAAAAAGGGTAACAGATCAAAGGAAAACAGGCTAGAACCTCATTAGTAAGATTTCAGCCTACCTGAAACAGCCCATGCATAATTTTAAAGCAGGGGTCGGCAAACTTTCAGAAGTAGTGTGCCGAGTCTTCATTTATTCACTCTAATTTAAGGTTTCGCGTGTCGGTAATGCATTTTAACGTTTTTTAGAAGGTCTCTCTCTATAAGTCTGTGTGTTATATAATTAAACTAGTGTTGTATTCTAAAATAAACAGGGTTTTCAACATGTTTAAGAATCTTCATTTAAAATGAAATTAAAATGTTGATCTTACACTGCCAGCCCGCTCAGCCTGCTGCTGGTCTGGGATTCTGTTCACCTAGGCCGGCAGCTGGCTGAGTGGTGCCTGCGGCTGGGACCCCAGCTGGCAATGGTCCGTCAGCCAGAACCTCCAGACACAGCAGTCGGGCTGGTGGGGCCTGGCTACCAGGAACCCAGAGGCTGGAGTCAGGGCTGGGGCCCTGGTATGTGAGGGGATGTAAAGGTTGTCAGGGCAAGGGGTGCTGGTATGTGTGGGGGTGACCCATCAGAGTCAGGCCAGGGGTGCCGGGTGGATGAAAGGAGTCAGTATTAGGAGGGCTGGGTTGTATGAGGGGAGGTACAGGGGCTCCGGGCAGGGGCCTGGGAGGGTGGGGGCTCAGGCAGAGGGCAATGGGTGTTGATGTGGGGGAGGGGGCTGGGGGGGAAATCAGGGGCTCGCAGGGAGAGTGCGGGTGACTGCCACCGTCTAAAACTACTTCACCTGCTGCTCCTTGTCCCCTGACTCCCTCCTGCACTGACCTCTCCCCAACTGCCCCCCCGGACCCCACCCCCTATCTAAGGCCCCTGTGTTCCTTCGTCCCCAGACTGGCTCTACCTCCTACCTGTCCCCTGACTTCCCCAACCTCATCCACACCCTATCCCAGCCACCCAGACTCCCATGCCTCTAACCACTCCCTGTCTTCTGACAGGACCCCAGAACTCCCGACCATCCAGTCCGCCCCCTCCCTGCCTGTCCCCACCCTTCTATCTACGCCCTTGCTCTCTGACAGACCCCAGACTCCCAACTCATCCAACCCCTTGTCCCCTGACCCCCTCCAGAGACCCCCCCACCTAACTCCCCCCCCAGAACCTCCTTGCTCCCGGTCCCTGACGCCCTGACCCCTATTCACCCCTGCCCCCCTCACACAACCCGGGACTCCCATGCCCCATCCAACCCCCTGCCCCTAACCACCCCCGGGATCCACCCGCCATCCAACCCACTCTGCTCCTGTCCCCTAACTGTCCCATCCTTATCAGCCTTCCCAGCCCTGGGCCCTTCGCATGATAAGCTGCTCTGCCCTCCGTTTGAACAGGAGCGTGTCTGCGCGCAGTGGCAGGGCTCCATGGAAGGGGATAAGGTGGGGAGGGCCGGCAGCTTGCTGCTCTCGGCCCTGCGTTCCAGCCCGGATGAGTGCGGAGGCCCGCGGCTTGCCGTCCGGAGAGTGGGGCCTTTTCCCCCGGGCGCATGGCTTGCTTCTGCTCCCTGCCCCTCGGGGAGTGGAATGGAAAGGGAGACGCGCGCCAGGCTGGGCAGGATTTTTTATGGCTGCTGGAGTCCGACAGGCTCCAGCGTCTGCCATTAAAAAATTGGCTCCTGTGCCGTCTTGGCACGCTTGCCATAGTTACCGACTCCTATTTTAAAGCAAGCAAACACACAAACTAACTCACCCAAGAGATCTTGTGGCATTCCTTCCTCTTCACCTGGAGAATCTCCTTGCAAAGCTCCCTGTACTGGTCCCATTCGCTATTCTCCCTGCTCCTGTTTTGCTAGTTCATGCTTTCACCAGTGGGAAGGAAATACTTGCACCAGTGTAATTGCTACTAAAATACCCCTATTATTGACGGATTCTACTTTTCAAAGTGTGTTTTGTGAGCAGCTGAGATATCAGGGTTGGTCTTACTATGATACTGGCTTTTTGCTTTTTGGCACAAGACTGAAGACCTTGAGGGCTTTTGAAAGCTTCTGCCTATTTTATGTGCTAAGTAGCTGAGATGTGAGAGTTAGGAATCCACCGACAGTAATTCAGGAAGAGAATTACTGAGTAACTATCCCTTTATTTAATAGCCTCAGAAGCAGTACAAGACTATTCTCTTTAGCCACATGTCTACTGGTAAGGTGTGTAAATCAGAGGCACTTATTTCCAAGTGATATGTCAGTATGGGGAGCAATTATTGCTGCTCATTTGGGGAGTTATAAATTAGTCTTTGCTGCCTCGCACATAATGGAAATGGTTATACTATAACTTATTCAAAATCTGTTTGCTCTTTCTTTTTCACAAAAGTCATTTGAAAAATGTTATACGGTCAGTCAGTCATATTTTGGACTTTGTTAGCGGTTAGCTCTAAGGTAAAGGCTTTGGAGAATCAAGCTGAGGAATAGCCAGCATTCCCTTGAGCTCAGGATATTTAGTTCCATGAAATTTCATGAAAGCAAAATTGTGCTAATCAGGTGTGCTGGTTGATTTTTTTTTCAAGCAACAGATTTCACTGTGGGCTACACACTGAGTTCTATTGTTAGAAGGATTTACAGAAACTGTCATATTAAATTTTTGTATTTGGATTTGCAGGAGCTGACAGTGGCCATGGAACAGAAGCCAGATGATGCAGAATATTACTGTCAAAGAGCTTATGCTCATATTCTTCTACAGAATTACTGGGGTAACATCTCTTAAACTATACTGTGTATCCCTTTAAGACCACATTATGACATTCCTTACCGAACAATGTCTTTAATCAAGCAAAGTATAGTGATAGTCTTAGAAATTTGTTACTTTTAATCAAAGCAGCCCACATTTGCCACTAATATAGCTCTTCTGATATCTGATCACTTCTGGTCTCTCATGGAAGCTTTGCAGTCCTAACTTTCCATTTAATGTGTTGAGTACACTAATGAAAGAATAACCCATTGTTTCAATTTATTGCTTAGTTACTTTGGTTACTAGATTAAGGCTTCAGACAGGCCTTAAACTTTCTCCTTATTTTATTAAAAGTGATGTAACACTTTAAGTATGTTCTGTTTCAAGAAAAGTTTCACTTTCTAAATGATTCCTTCTGTATCTGATCCAGTTCTTAACAGGGATGCCCAGAGGATTCAGGGGGCCTAGGGCAGAGCAATTTTGGGGGCCCCTTCCATAAAAAAAAACTTGCAGTACTATAGAATACTATATTCTCGTGGGGACTCCTGCAGGGCCTGGGCAATTTGCCCCACTTGCCCGCCATCGTCCCTCCCCTCCCCCCGCAGCCCTGGTTCTTAGAAATTTAAGGTTTATTTTTATTTTTAATAAAATTGGCCTTGGAATGCCCAGCTTAAACCCAAACCGTCTGACTGACTGAAGGTCATAGTCCGTTGCACTTAGGGGGGAGAGCAGCAGAATGAAGGATAGACTAGCTGTATGCTACTGGGAAATTCTGCATCAAAAAATTAAAAATTTGGAGCCAAAAAATGTAAATTCTGCACACATTTTAAAAGTCTTCATATTTTATTTGTCAGAATAACACTATATAATCATGCCAGTTTCAATTATTTTGGTAATTACCTGTTAGTAAGTATGTCTGTAACAATACAGACACACACAATTTCCCCTAGGAGTAGAGAGTTAAAGAAGCCCTTATGGCAATCCAGTAGTTGGTTCTCTACCCCCCTTTCCCTCCCCCAAACCCAGACACTCACACTCCATCTCCCCCAGAGCCCAGCCATGGGCCCCCCTCCCTGACCCAGACACTCACCCCTGACCCCCAGAGGCCAGCTGTGTGGCCCCCCTCTAGCCTGGACACTCACAGACCCTACACCCTCCACAGCCCAGGGATCCAGAGGGAGAAACAGCCAGTGCCATTGCCTCCTTCCTTTAGGGCATGCTGGGAACTGCAACTGCCAGGAGCCCCCCAGTTTCCTTTCCTTCCCCCTGGCCTTGTCGTCTATTTGTGAGCTGGGCTCTGCTGGGTCCAGTGGCCCCTAGTGGCGGCCAATATCTCTGCCATCCATTTCTGTAGGAGGAAAAAAGGAAATTGTGTGTGCTCAACGTTAATTTCTCAAAATTCTGCATTGCACAGTGGCACAGATTCCCCCATGAGTAGCTATAGCAGATTTGAGTGGTGAAAATATTGTAAGATAATTACTGTACTTCAATAGCATGACTTTCTGCATAAATTTAAGAAAACTAATACTTCATGCTCTTCATTTAAGATGTAAAAATGGAGCTCAGGACTCTAACTGTAGCATTAACCACAATCTGCTTGTTCTCTTAGGCAGTGCTTAAGTATGTGAATTACTTTGTGTTAAAATTAAAAAATTCAGAATGTTAGCTTTGTCTCTTGATTCAAGTCAAATGCAACATTAGGGCAAATTAAGTTACTGTGTTTCTATTGTTTCTAGAAAAGAGTAATATGCTCTACATTAAAAAACATGTGACTGCTTATTTGTAGGCTCCGTGCCATACTTCTTAGGGTGTGAGATTATGGCTAAATGTTGAGTTGGGACTGAATTGTCGCTTTGCTTTTATATCTTTGGTTTAAGATACGTAACTGCAATTCTTAAGAGACTAATGTTGAAAACTGACTTTCTACAGATGCTGTTGCAGACGCAAAGAAGTCCCTAGAACTCAATCCCAATAATGCCACAGCTTTTCTCAGAAAAGGGTATGTAACCATTTAAGAAGCTACAGGCAGCAAGTTTCCATTTTCCATTTTTGAAATATACTGTATTCATTCTACCACTACTACAGTTTGCATCAGATTGGGGTCTCAATTTCCCCTTTATAGAAGGTGGACTAAATAAATTAGTGTGATGAGGGTCAGTCTCAAGGAGGAGTGGGTGGGGGGAGCATTCATAGCTTTAGTCATTTGGATCTTTATAAGAGGGCTGTTGGACAATGGCATTTTAAACTTGGTACCACTTTTAATCTAAGATTTTGGTGATTGACTGTGAAGTATCTGTAAGTCAAGTCAAAGCTGCAGAAACTTTCAGAAGCCTGCATCCCAAGAAAAGGAATAAAAAATCATAGGCAGGAGTTGTAGACCAAGCTGGATGAGCAAGCATCTCAGAGAGGTGATGAAGAAAAAGCGGAAAGCTTACAAGGAGTGGAAGATGGGAGGGATTAGCAAGGAAAGCTACCTTATTGAGGTTAGAACATGTAGGGATAAAGTGAAAAAGGCCAAAAGCCATGTAGAGTTGGACCTTGCAAAGGGAATTAAAACCAATAGTAAAAGGTTCTATAGCC